>NW_026948159.1:240000-330673 GCF_963921235.1 Mobula hypostoma | reverse complement strand
CCGTACCTGTCCAAACACCCTTCCACACCTGTCCAAACTCCACACCCTCCCATCCACGTACCTGTCCAAACTTCCACACCCTCCCATCCACGTACCAAACTTCCACACCCTCCCATCCTCCTGTCCAAACTTCCACACCCTCCCATCCACGTACCTGTCCAAACTTCCACACCCTCCCATCCACGTACCTGTCCAAACTTCCACCCTCCCATCCACGTACCTGTCCAAACTTCCACACCCTCCCATCCACGTACCTGTCCAAACTTCCACACCCTCCCATCCACGTACCTGTCCAAACTTCCACACCCTCCCATCCACGTACCTGTCCAAACTTCCACACCCTCCCATCCACGTACCTGTCCAAACTTCCACACCCTCCCATCCACGTACCTGTCCAAACTTCCACACCCTCCCATCCACGTACCTGTCCACCTCCCATCCACGTCCAAACTTCCACACCCTCCCATCCACGTACCTGTCCAAACTTCCACACCCTCCCATCCACGTACCTGTCCAAACTTCCACACCCTCCCATCCACGTACCTGTCCAAACTTCCACACCCTCCCATCCACGTACCTGTCCAAACTTCCACACCCTCCCATCCACGTACCTGTCCAAACTTCCACACCCTCCCATCCACGTACCTGTCCAAACTTCCACACCCTCCCATCCACGTACCTGTCCAAACTTCCACACCCTCCCATCCACGTACCTGTCCAAACTTCCACACCCTCCCATCCACGTACCTGTCCAAACTTCCACACCCTCCCATCCACGTACCTGTCCAAACTTCCACACCCTCCCATCCACGTACCTGTCCAAACTTCCACACCCTCCCATCCACGTACCTGTCCAAACTTCCACACCCTCCCATCCACGTACCTGTCCAAACTTCCACACCCTCCCATCCACGTACCTGTCCAAAGTTCCACACCCTCCCATCCACGTACCTGTCCAAACTTCCACACCCTCCCATCCACGTACCTGTCCAAACTTCCACACCTTCCCATCCACATACCTGTCCAAACTTCCACACCCTCACATCCACGTACCTGTCCAAACTTCCACACCCTCCCATCCCTGTACCTGTCCAAACTTCCACACCCCTCCCATCCACGTACCTGTCCAAACTTCCACACCCTCCCATCCACGTACCTGTCCAAACTTCCACACCCCTCCCATCCACGTACCTGTCCAAACTTCCACACCCTCCCATCCACGTACCTGTCCAAACTTCCACACCCTCCCATCCACGTACCTGTCCAAACTTCCACACCCTCCCATCCACGTACCTGTCCAAACTTCCACACCCTCCCATCCACGTACCTGTCCAAACTTCCACACCCTCCCATCCACGTACCTGTCCAAACTTCCACACCCTCCCATCCACGTACCTGTCCAAACTTCCACACCCTCCCATCCACGTACCTGTCCAAACTTCCACACCCTCCCATCCACGTACCTGTCCAAACTTCCACACCCCTCCCATCCACGTACCTGTCCAAACTTCCACACCCTCCCATCCACGTACCTGTCCAAACTTCCACACCCTCCCATCCACGTACCTGTCCAAACTTCCACACCCTCCCATCCACGTACCTGTCCAAACTTCCACACCCTCCCATCCACGTACCTGTCCAAAGTTCCACACCCTCCCATCCACGTACCTGTCCAAACTTCCACACCCTCCCATCCACGTACCTGTCCAAACTTCCACACCCTCCCATCCACGTACCTGTCCAAACTTCCACACCCTCCCATCCACGTACCTGTCCAAAGTTCCACACCCTCCCATCCACGTACCTGTCCAAACTTCCACACCCTCCCATCCACGTACCTGTCCAAACTTCCACACCCTCCCATCCACGTACCTGTCCAAACTTCCACACCCTCCCATCCACGTACCTGTCCAAACTTCCACACCCTCCCATCCCTGTACCTGTCCAAACTTCCACACCCCTCCCATCCACGTACCTGTCCAAACTTCCACACCCTCCCATCCACGTACCTGTCCAAACTTCCACACCCTCCCATCCACGTACCTGTCCAAACTTCCACACCCTCCCATCCCTGTACCTGTCCAAACTTCCACACCCTCCCATCCACGTACCTGTCCAAACTTCCACACCCTCCCATCCACGTACCTGTCCAAACTTCCACACCCTCCCATCCACGTACCTGTCCAAACTTCCACACCCTCCCATCCACGTACCTGTCCAAACTTCCACACCCTCCCATCCACGTACCTGTCCAAACTTCCACACCCTCCCATCCACGTACCTGTCCAAAGTTCCACACCCTCCCATCCACGTACCTGTCCAAACTTCCACACCCTCCCATCCACGTACCTGTCCAAACTTCCACACCCTCCCATCCACGTACCTGTCCAAACCTCCACACCCTCCCATCCACGCACCTGTCTAAACTTCCACACCTTCCCATCCACATACCTGTCCAAACTTCCACACCCTCACATCCACGTACCTGTCCAAACTTCCACACCCTCCCATCCACGTACCTGTCCAAACTTCCACACCCTCCCATCCACGTACCTGTCCAAACTTCCACACCCTCCCATCCACGTACCTGTCCAAACTTCCACACCCTCCCATCCACGTACCTGTCCAAACTTCCACACCCTCCCATCCACGTACCTGTCCAAACTTCCACACCCTCCCATCCACGTACCTGTCCAAACTTCCACACCCTCCCATCCACGTACCTGTCCAAACTTCCACACCCTCCCATCCACGTACCTGTCCAAACTTCCACACCCTCCCATCCACGTACCTGTCCAAACTTCCACACCCTCCCATCCACGTACCTGTCCAAACTTCCACACCCTCCCATCCACGTACCTGTCCAAACTTCCACACCCTCCCATCCACGTACCTGTCCAAACTTCCACACCCTCCCATCCACGTACCTGTCCAAACTTCCACACCCTCCCATCCACGTACCTGTCCAAAGTTCCACACCCTCCCATCCACGTACCTGTCCAAACTTCCACACCCTCCCATCCACGTACCTGTCCAAACTTCCACACCCTCCCATCCACGTACCTGTCCAAACTTCCACACCCTCCCATCCACGTACCTGTCCAAAGTTCCACACCCTCCCATCCACATACCTGTCCAAACCTCCACACCCTCCCATCCACGCACCTGTCTAAACTTCCACACCTTCCCATCCACATACCTGTCCAAACTTCCACACCCTCCCATCCACGTACCTGTCCAAACTTCCACACCCTCCCATCCCTGTACCTGTCCAAACTTCCACACCCCTCCCATCCACGTACCTGTCCAAACTTCCACACCCTCCCATCCACGTACCTGTCCAAACTTCCACACCCCTCCCATCCACGTACCTGTCCAAACTTCCACACCCTCCCATCCACGTACCTGTCCAAACTTCCACACCCTCCCATCCACGTACCTGTCCAAACTTCCACACCCTCCCATCCACGTACCTGTCCAAACTTCCACACCCTCCCATCCACGTACCTGTCCAAACTTCCACACCCTCCCATCCACGTACCTGTCCAAACTTCCACACCCTCCCATCCACGTACCTGTCCAAACTTCCACACCCTCCCATCCACGTACCTGTCCAAAGTTCCACACCCTCCCATCCACGTACCTGTCCAAACTTCCACACCCTCCCATCCACGTACCTGTCCAAACTTCCACACCCTCCCATCCACGTACCTGTCCAAACTTCCACACCCTCCCATCCACGTACCTGTCCAAACTTCCACACCCTCCCATCCACGTACCTGTCCAAACTTCCACACCCTCCCATCCACGTACCTGTCCAAACTTCCACACCCTCCCATCCACGTACCTGTCCAAACTTCCACACCCTCCCATCCACGTACCTGTCCAAACTTCCACACCCTCCCATCCACGTACCTTCCACACTTCCACACCCTCCACATCCACGTACCTGTCCAAACTTCCACACCCTCCCATCCACGTACCTGTCCAAACTTCCACACCCTCCCATCCACGTACCTGTCCAAACTTCCACACCCTCCCATCCACGTACCTGTCCAAACTTCCACACCCTCCCATCCACGTACCTGTCCAAACTTCCACACCCCTCCCATCCACGTACCTGTCCAAACTTCCACACCCTCCCATCCACGTACCTGTCCAAACTTCCACACCCCTCCCATCCACGTACCTGTCCAAACTTCCACACCCTCCCATCCACGTACCTGTCCAAACTTCCACACCCTCCCATCCACGTACCTGTCCAAACTTCCACACCCTCCCATCCACGTACCTGTCCAAACTTCCACACCCTCCCATCCACGTACCTGTCCAAACTTCCACACCCTCCCATCCACGTACCTGTCCAAACTTCCACACCCTCCCATCCACGTACCTGTCCAAACTTCCACACCCTCCCATCCACGTACCTGTCCAAACTTCCACACCCTCCCATCCACGTACCTGTCCAAACTTCCACACCCTCCCATCCACGTACCTGTCCAAACTTCCACACCCTCCCATCCACGTACCTGTCCAAACTTCCACACCCTCCCATCCACGTATCTGTCCAAAGTTCCACACCCTCCCATCCACGTACCTGTCCAAACTTCCACACCCTCCCATCCACGTACCTGTCCAAACTTCCACACCCCTCCCATCCACGTACCTGTCCAAACTTCCACACCCTCCCATCCACGTATCTGTCCAAACTTCAACACCCTCCCATCCACGTACCTGTCCAAACTTCCACACCCTCCCATCCACGTACCTGTCCAAGGTTCCACACCCTCCCATCCACGTACCTGTCCAAAGTTCCACACCCTCCCATCCAAGTACCTGTCCAAACTTCCACATCCTCCCATCCACGTACCTGTCCAAACTTCCACATCCTCCCATCCACGTACCTGTCCAAGGTTCCACACCCTCCCATCCACGTACCTGTCCAAACTTCCACACCCTCCCATCCACGTATCTGTCCAAAGTTCCACACCCTCCCATCCACGTACCTGTCCAAACTTCCACACCCTCCCATCCACGTACCTGTCCAAAGTTCCACACCCTCCCATCCACGTACCTGTCCAAACTTCCACACCCTCCCATCCACGTACCTGTCCAAACTTCCACACCCTCCCATCCACGTACCTGTCCAAACTTCCACACCCTCCCATCCACGTACCTGTCCAAACTTCCACACCCTCCCATCCACGTACCTGTCCAAACTTCCACACCCTCCCATCCACGTACCTGTCCAAACTTCCACACCCTCCCATCCACGTACCTGTCCAAACTTCCACACCCCTCCCATCCACGTACCTGTCCAAACTTCCACACCCTCCCATCCACGTACCTGTCCAAACTTCCACACCCTCCCATCCACGTACCTGTCCAAACTTCCACACCCTCCCATCCACGTACCTGTCCAAACTTCCACACCCTCCCATCCACGTACCTGTCCAAACTTCCACACCCTCCCATCCACGTACCTGTCCAAACTTCCACACCCTCCCATCCACGTACCTGTCCAAACTTCCACACCCTCCCATCCACGTACCTGTCCAAACTTCCACACCCTCCCATCCACGTACCTGTCCAAACTTCCACACCCTCCCATCCACGTACCTGTCCAAACTTCCACACCCTCCCATCCACGTACCTGTCCAAACTTCCACACCCTCCCATCCACGTACCTGTCCAAACTTCCACACCCTCCCATCCACGTACCTGTCCAAACTTCCACACCCTCCCATCCACGTACCTGTCCAAACTTCCACACCCTCCCATCCACGTACCTGTCCAAACTTCCACACCCTCCCATCCACGTACCTGTCCAAACTTCCACACCCTCCCATCCACGTACCTGTCCAAACTTCCACACCCTCCCATCCACGTACCTGTCCAAACTTCCACACCCTCCCATCCACGTACCTGTCCAAACTTCCACACCCTCCCATCCACGTACCTGTCCAAACTTCCACACCCTCCCATCCACGTACCTGTCCAAACTTCCACACCCTCCCATCCACGTACCTGTCCAAACCCAGTCCAAACTTCCACACCCTCCCATCCACGTACCTGTCCAAACTTCCACACCCTCCCATCCACGTACCTGTCCAAACTTCCACACCCTCCCATCCACGTACCTGTCCAAACTTCCACACCCTCCCATCCACGTACCTGTCCAAACTTCCACACCCTCCCATCCACGTACCTGTCCAAACTTCCACACCCTCCCATCCACGTACCTGTCCAAACTTCCACACCCTCCCATCCACGTACCTGTCCAAACTTCCACACCCTCCCATCCACGTACCTGTCCAAACTTCCACACCCTCCCATCCACGTACCTGTCCAAAACTTCCACACCCTCCCATCCACGTACCTGTCCAAACTTCCACACCCTCCCATCCACGTACCTGTCCAAACTTCCACACCCTCCCATCCACGTACCTGTCCAAACTTCCACACCCTCCCATCCACGTACCTGTCCAAACTTCCACACCCTCCCATCCACGTACCTGTCCAAACTTCCACACCCTCCCATCCACGTACCTGTCCAAACTTCCACACCCTCCCATCCACGTACCTGTCCAAACTTCCACACCCTCCCATCCACGTACCTGTCCAAACTTCCACACCCTCCCATCCACGTACCTGTCCAAACTTCCACACCCTCCCATCCACGTACCTGTCCAAACTTCCACACCCTCCCATCCACGTACCTGTCCAAACTTCCACACCCTCCCATCCACGTACCTGTCCAAACTTCCACACCCTCCCATCCACGTACCTGTCCAAACTTCCACACCCTCCCATCCACGTACCTGTCCAAACTTCCACACCCTCCCATCCACGTACCTGTCCAAACTTCCACACCCTCCCATCCACGTACCTGTCCAAACTTCCACACCCTCCCATCCACGTACCTGTCCAAACTTCCACACCCTCCCATCCACGTACCTGTCCAAACTTCCACACCCTCCCATCCACGTACCTGTCCAAACTTCCACACCCTCCCATCCACGTACCTGTCCAAACTTCCACACCCTCCCATCCACGTACCTGTCCAAACTTCCACACCCTCCCATCCACGTACCTGTCCAAACTTCCACACCCTCCCATCCACGTACCTGTCCAAACTTCCACACCCTCCCATCCACGTACCTGTCCAAACTTCCACACCCTCCCATCCACGTACCTGTCCAAACTTCCACACACCCTGTCCAAACTCCATCCACGTACCTGTCCAAACTTCCACACCCTCCCATCCACGTACCTGTCCAAACTTCCACACCCTCCCATCCACGTACCTGTCCAAACTTCCACACCCTCCCATCCACGTACCTGTCCAAACTTCCACACCCTCCCATCCACGTACCTGTCCAAACTTCCACACCCTCCCATCCACGTACCTGTCCAAACTTCCACACCCTCCCATCCACGTACCTGTCCAAACTTCCACACCCTCCCATCCACGTACCTGTCCAAACTTCCACACCCTCCCATCCACGTACCTGTCCAAACTTCCACACCCTCCCATCCACGTACCTGTCCAAACTTCCACACCCTCCCATCCACGTACCTGTCCAAACTTCCACACCCTCCCATCCACGTACCTGTCCAAACTTCCACACCCTCCCATCCACGTACCTGTCCAAACTTCCACACCCTCCCATCCACGTACCTGTCCAAACTTCCACACCCTCCCATCCACGTACCTGTCCAAACTTCCACACCCTCCCATCCACGTACCTGTCCAAACTTCCACACCCTCCCATCCACGTACCTGTCCAAACTTCCACACCCTCCCATCCACGTACCTGTCCAAACTTCCACACCCTCCCATCCACGTACCTGTCCAAACTTCCACACCCTCCCATCCACGTACCTGTCCAAACTTCCACACCCTCCCATCCACGTACCTGTCCAAACTTCCACACCCTCCCATCCACGTACCTGTCCAAACTTCCACACCCTCCCATCCACGTACCTGTCCAAACTTCCACACCCTCCCATCCACGTACCTGTCCAAACTTCCACACCCTCCCATCCACGTACCTGTCCAAACTTCCACACCCTCCCATCCACGTACCTGTCCAAACTTCCACACCCTCCCATCCACGTACCTGTCCAAACTTCCACACCCTCCCATCCACGTACCTGTCCAAACTTCCACACCCTCCCATCCACGTACCTGTCCAAACTTCCACACCCTCCCATCCACGTACCTGTCCAAACTTCCACACCCTCCCATCCACGTACCTGTCCAAACTTCCACACCCTCCCATCCACGTACCTGTCCAAACTTCCACACCCTCCCATCCACGTACCTGTCCAAACTTCCACACCCTCCCATCCACGTACCTGTCCAAACTTCCACACCCTCCCATCCACGTACCTGTCCAAACTTCCACACCCTCCCATCCACGTACCTGTCCAAACTTCCACACCCTCCCATCCACGTACCTGTCCAAACTTCCACACCCTCCCATCCACGTACCTGTCCAAACTTCCACACCCTCCCATCCACGTACCTGTCCAAACTTCCACACCCTCCCATCCACGTACCTGTCCAAACTTCCACACCCTCCCATCCACGTACCTGTCCAAACTTCCACACCCTCCCATCCACGTACCTGTCCAAACTTCCACACCCTCCCATCCACGTACCTGTCCAAACTTCCACACCCTCCCATCCACGTACCTGTCCAAACTTCCACACCCTCCCATCCACGTACCTGTCCAAACTTCCACACCCTCCCATCCACGTACCTGTCCAAACTTCCACACCCTCCCATCCACGTACCTGTCCAAACTTCCACACCCTCCCATCCACGTACCTGTCCAAACTTCCACACCCTCCCATCCACGTACCTGTCCAAACTTCCACACCCTCCCATCCACGTACCTGTCCAAACTTCCACACCCTCCCATCCACGTACCTGTCCAAACTTCCACACCCTCCCATCCACGTACCTGTCCAAACTTCCACACCCTCCCATCCACGTACCTGTCCAAACTTCCACACCCTCCCATCCACGTACCTGTCCAAACTTCCACACCCTCTCCACATCCATCGTACCTGTCCAAACTTCCACACCCTCCCATCCACGTACCTGTCCAAACTTCCACACCCTCCCATCCACGTACCTGTCCAAACTTCCACACCCTCCCATCCACGTACCTGTCCAAACTTCCACACCCTCCCATCCACGTACCTGTCCAAACTTCCACACCCTCCCATCCACGTACTGTCCAAACTTCCACACCCTCCCATCCACGTACCTGTCCAAATTCCACACTCCACAACTTCCACACCCTCCCATCCACGTACCTGTCCAAACTTCCACACCCTCCCATCCACGTACCTGTCCAAACTTCCACACACCCTCCCATCCACGTACCTGTCCAAACTTCCACACCCTCCCATCCACGTACCTGTCCAAACTTCCACACCCTCCCATCCACGTACCTGTCCAAACTTCCACACCCTCCCATCCACGTACCTGTCCAAACTTCCACACCCTCCCATCCACGTACCTGTCCAAACTTCCACACCCTCCCATCCACACCTCCCATCAGTACCTGTCCAAACTTCCACACCCTCCCATCCACGTACCTGTCCAAACTTCCACACCCTCCCATCCACGTACCTGTCCAAACTTCCACACCCTCCCATCCACGTACCTGTCCAAACTTCCACACCCTCCCATCCACGTACCTGTCCAAACTTCCACACCCTCCCATCCACGTACCTGTCCAAACTTCCACACCCTCCCATCCACGTACCTGTCCAAACTTCCACACCCTCCCATCCAGTCCACGTACCTGTCCAAACTTCCACACCCTCCCATCCACGTACCTGTCCAAACTTCCACACCCTCCCATCCACCCTGTCCAAACTTCCACACCCTCCCATCCACGTACCTGTCCAAACTTCCACACCCTCCCATCCACGTACCTGTCCAAACTTCCACACCCTCCCATCCACGTACCTGTCCAAACTTCCACACCCTCCCATCCACGTACCTGTCCAAACTTCCACACCCTCCCATCCACGTACCTGTCCAAACTTCCACACCCTCCCATCCACGTACCTGTCCAAACTTCCACACCCTCCCATCCACGTACCTGTCCAAACTTCCACACCCTCCCATCCACGTACCTGTCCAAACTTCCACACCCTCCCATCCACGTACCTGTCCAAACTTCCACACCCTCCCATCCACGTACCTGTCCAAACTTCCACACCCTCCCATCCACGTACCTGTCCAAACTTCCACACCCTCCCATCCACGTACCTGTCCAAACTTCCACACCCTCCCATCCACGTACCTGTCCAAACTTCCACACCCTCCCATCCACGTACCTGTCCAAACTTCCACACCCTCCCATCCACGTACCTGTCCAAACTTCCACACCCTCCCATCCACGTACCTGTCCAAACTTCCACACCCTCCCATCCACGTACCTGTCCAAACTTCCACACCCTCCCATCCACGTACCTGTCCAAACTTCCACACCCTCCCATCCACGTACCTGTCCAAACTTCCACACCCTCCCATCCACGTACCTGTCCAAACTTCCACACCCTCCCATCCACGTACCTGTCCAAACTTCCACACCCTCCCATCCACGTACCTGTCCAAACTTCCACACCCTCCCATCCACGTACCTGTCCAAACTTCCACACCCTCCCATCCACGTACCTGTCCAAACTTCCACACCCTCCCATCCACGTACCTGTCCAAACTTCCACACCCTCCCATCCACGTACCTGTCCAAACTTCCACACCCTCCCATCCACGTACCTGTCCAAACTTCCACACCCTCCCATCCACGTACCTGTCCAAACTTCCACACCCTCCCATCCACGTACCTGTCCAAACTTCCACACCCTCCCATCCACGTACCTGTCCAAACTTCCACACCCTCCCATCCACGTACCTGTCCAAACTTCCACACCCTCCCATCCACGTACCTGTCCAAACTTCCACACCCTCCCATCCACGTACCTGTCCAAATTCCACACCCTCCCATCCACGTACCTGTCCAAACTTCCACACCCTCCCATCCACGTACCTGTCCAAACTTCCACACCCTCCCATCCACGTACCTGTCCAAACTTCCACACCCTCCCATCCACGTACCTGTCCAAACTTCCACACCCTCCCATCCACGTACCTGTCCAAACTTCCACACCCTCCCATCCACGTACCTGTCCAAACTTCCACACCCTCCCATCCACGTACCTGTCCAAAGTTCCACACCCTCCCATCCACGTACCTGTCCAAACTTCCACACCCTCCCATCCACGTACCTGTCCAAACTTCCACACCCTCCCATCCACGTACCTGTCCAAACTTCCACACCCTCCCATCCACGTACCTGTCCAAACTTCCACACCCTCCCATCCACGTACCTGTCCAAACTTCCACACCCTCCCATCCACGTACCTGTCCAAATTCCACACCCTCCCATCCACGTACCTGTCCAAACTTCCACACCCTCCCATCCACGTACCTGTCCAAACTTCCACACCCTCCCATCCACGTACCTGTCCAAACTTCCACACCCTCCCATCCACGTACCTGTCCAAACTTCCACACCCTCCCATCCACGTACCTGTCCAAACTTCCACACCCTCCCATCCACGTACCTGTCCAAACTTCCACACCCTCCCATCACCCTCCCACCTCCACCACGTACCTGTCCAAACTTCCACACCCTCCCATCCACGTACCTGTCCAAACTTCCACACCCTCCCATCCACGTACCTGTCCAAACTTCCACACCCTCCCATCCACGTACCTGTCCAAACTTCCACACCCTCCCATCCACGTACCTGTCCAAACTTCCACACCCTCCCATCCACGTACCTGTCCAAACTTCCACACCCTCCACCTCCACACCTCCCATCCACGTACCTGTCCAAACTTCCACACCCTCCCATCCACGTACCTGTCCAAACTTCCACACCCTCCCATCCACGTACCTGTCCAAACTTCCACACCCTCCCATCCACGTACCTGTCCAAACTTCCACACCCTCCCATCCACGTACCTGTCCAAACTTCCACACCCTCCCATCCACGTACCTGTCCAAACTTCCACACCCTCCCATCCACGTACCTGTCCAAACTTCCACACCCTCCCATCCACGTACCTGTCCAAACTTCCACACCCTCCCATCCACGTACCTGTCCAAACTTCCACACCCTCCCATCCACGTACCTGTCCAAACTTCCACACCCTCCCATCCACGTACCTGTCCAAACTTCCACACCCTCCCATCCACGTACCTGTCCAAACTTCCACACCCTCCCATCCACGTACCTGTCCAAACTTCCACACCCTCCCATCCACGTACCTGTCCAAACTTCCACACCCTCCCATCCACGTACCTGTCCAAACTTCCACACCCTCCCATCCACGTACCTGTCCAAACTTCCACACCCTCCCATCCACGTACCTGTCCAAACTTCCACACCCTCCCATCCACGTACCTGTCCAAACTTCCACACCCTCCCATCCACGTACCTGTCCAAACTTCCACACCCTCCCATCCACGTACCTGTCCAAACTTCCACACCCTCCCATCCACGTACCTGTCCAAACTTCCACACCCTCCCATCCACGTACCTGTCCAAACTTCCACACCCTCCCATCCACGTACCTGTCCAAACTTCCACACCCTCCCATCCACGTACCTGTCCAAACTTCCACACCCTCCCATCCACGTACCTGTCCAAACTTCCACACCCTCCCATCCACGTACCTGTCCAAACTTCCACACCCTCCCATCCACGTACCTGTCCAAACTTCCACACCCTCCCATCCACGTACCTGTCCAAACTTCCACACCCTCCCATCCACGTACCTGTCCAAACTTCCACACCCTCCCATCCACGTACCTGTCCAAACTTCCACACCCTCCCATCCACGTACCTGTCCAAACTTCCACACCCTCCCATCCACGTACCTGTCCAAACTTCCACACCCTCCCATCCACGTACCTGTCCAAACTTCCACACCCTCCCATCCACGTACCTGTCCAAACTTCCACACCCTCCCATCCACGTACCTGTCCAAACTTCCACACCCTCCCATCCACGTACCTGTCCAAACTTCCACACCCTCCCATCCACGTACCTGTCCAAACTTCCACACCCTCCCATCCACGTACCTGTCCAAACTTCCACACCTCCCATCCACGTACCTGTCCAAACTTCCACACCCTCCCATCCACGTACCTGTCCAAACTTCCACACCCTCCCATCCACGTACCTGTCCAAACTTCCACACCCTCCCATCCACGTACCTGTCCAAACTTCCACACCCTCCCATCCACGTACCTGTCCAAACTTCCACACCCTCCCATCCACGTACCTGTCCAAACTTCCACACCCTCCCATCCACGTACCTGTCCAAACTTCCACACCCTCCCATCCACGTACCTGTCCAAACTTCCACACCCTCCCATCCACGTACCTGTCCAAACTTCCACACCCTCCCATCCACGTACCTGTCCAAACTTCCACACCCTCCCATCCACGTACCTGTCCAAACTTCCACACCCTCCCATCCACGTACCTGTCCAAACTTCCACACCCTCCCATCCACGTACCTGTCCAAACTTCCACACCCTCCCATCCACGTACCTGTCCAAACTTCCACACCCTCCCATCCCGTACCTGTCCAAACTTCCACACCCTCCCATCCACGTACCTGTCCAAACTTCCACACCCTCCCATCCACGTACCTGTCCAAACTTCCACACCCTCCCATCCACGTACCTGTCCAAACTTCCACACCCTCCCATCCACGTACCTGTCCAAACTTCCACACCCTCCCATCCACGTACCTGTCCAAACTTCCACACCCTCCCATCCACGTACCTGTCCAAACTTCCACACCCTCCCATCCACGTACCTGTCCAAACTTCCACACCCTCCCATCCACGTACCTGTCCAAACTTCCACACCCTCCCATCCACGTACCTGTCCAAACTTCCACACCCTCCCATCCACGTACCTGTCCAAACTTCCACACCCTCCCATCCACGTACCTGTCCAAACTTCCACACCCTCCCATCCACGTACCTGTCCAAACTTCCACACCCTCCCATCCACGTACCTGTCCAAACTTCCACACCCTCCCATCCACGTACCTGTCCAAACTTCCACACCCTCCCATCCACGTACCTGTCCAAACTTCCACACCCTCCCATCCACGTACCTGTCCAAACTTCCACACCCTCCCATCCACGTACCTGTCCAAACTTCCACACCCTCCCATCCACGTACCTGTCCAAACTTCCACACCCTCCCATCCACGTACCTGTCCAAACTTCCACACCCTCCCATCCACGTACCTGTCCAAACTTCCACACCCTCCCATCCACGTACCTGTCCAAACTTCCACACCCTCCCATCCACGTACCTGTCCAAACTTCCACACCCTCCCATCCACGTACCTGTCCAAACTTCCACACCCTCCCATCCACGTACCTGTCCAAACTTCCACACCCTCCCATCCACATCCACTATCCGTACCTGTCCAAACTTCCACACCCTCCCATCCACGTACCTGTCCAAACTTCCACACCCTCCCATCCACGTACCTGTCCAAACTTCCACACCCCTCCCATCCACGTACCTGTCCAAACTTCCACACCCTCCCATCCACGTACCTGTCCAAACTTCCACACCCTCCCATCCACGTACCTGTCCAAACTTCCACACCCTCCCATCCACGTACCTGTCCAAACTTCCACACCCTCCCATCCACGTACCTGTCCAAAGTTCCACACCCTCCCATCCACGTACCTGTCCAAAGTTCCACACCCTCCCATCCACGTACCTGTCCAAACTTCCACACCCTCCCATCCACGTCCAAATCCACACCTCCATCCACTACCTGTCCAAACTTCCACACCCTCCCATCCACGTACCTGTCCAAACTTCCACACCCTCCCATCCACGTACCTGTCCAAACTTCCACACCCTCCCATCCACGTACCTGTCCAAATTCCACACCCTCCCATCCACGTACCTGTCCAAATTCCACACCCTCCCATCCACGTACCTGTCCAAACTTCCACACCCTCCCATCCACGTACCTGTCCAAACTTCCACACCCTCCCATCCACGTACCTGTCCAAACTTCCACACCCTCCCATCCACGTACCTGTCCAAACTTCCACACCCTCCCATCCACGTACCTGTCCAAACTTCCACACCCTCCCATCCACGTACCTGTCCAAACTTCCACACCCTCCCATCCACGTACCTGTCCAAACTTCCACACCCTCCCATCCACGTACCTGTCCAAATCCACGTTCCACACCCTCCCATCCACGTACCTGTCCAAACTTCCACACCCTCCCATCCACGTACCTGTCCAAACTTCCACACCCTCCCATCCACGTACCTGTCCAAATTCCACACCCTCCCATCCACGTACCTGTCCAAACTTCCACACCCTCCCATCCACGTACCTGTCCAAACTTCCACACCCTCCCATCCACGTACCTGTCCAAACTTCCACACCCTCCCATCCACGTACCTGTCCAAACTTCCACACCCTCCCATCCACGTACCTGTCCAAAGTTCCACACCCTCCCATCCACGTACCTGTCCAAACTTCCACACCCTCCCATCCACGTACCTGTCCAAACTTCCACACCCTCCCATCCACGTACCTGTCCAAACTTCCACACCCTGTCAAATCCCACCCTCCACGTACCTGTCCAAACTTCCACACCCTCCCATCCACGTACCTGTCCAAACTTCCACACCCTCCCATCCACGTACCTGTCCAAACTTCCACACCCTCCCATCCACGTACCTGTCCAAACTTCCACACCCTCCCATCCACGTACCTGTCCAAACTTCCACACCCTCCCATCCACGTACCTGTCCAAACTTCCACACCCTCCCATCCACGTACCTGTCCAAACTTCCACACCCTCCCATCCACGTACCTGTCCAAACTTCCACACCCTCCCATCCACGTACCTGTCCAAACTTCCACACCCTCCCATCCACGTACCTGTCCAAACTTCCACACCCTCCCATCCACGTACCTGTCCAAACTTCCACACCCTCCCATCCACGTACCTGTCCAAACTTCCACACCCTCCCATCCACGTACCTGTCCAAACTTCCACACCCTCCCATCCACGTACCTGTCCAAACTTCCACACCCTCCCATCCACGTACCTGTCCAAACTTCCACACCCTCCCATCCACGTACCTGTCCAAACTTCCACACCCTCCCATCCACGTACCTGTCCAAACTTCCACACCCTCCCATCCACGTACCTGTCCAAACTTCCACACCCTCCCATCCACGTACCTGTCCAAACTTCCACACCCTCCCATCCACGTACCTGTCCAAATTCCACACCCTCCCATCCACGTACCTGTCCAAACTTCCACACCCTCCCATCCACGTACCTGTCCAAACTTCCACACCCTCCCATCCACGTACCTGTCCAAACTTCCACACCCTCCCATCCACGTACCTGTCCAAACTTCCACACCCTCCCATCCACGTACCTGTCCAAACTTCCACACCCTCCCATCCACGTACCTGTCCAAACTTCCACACCCTCCCATCCACGTACCTGTCCAAACTTCCACACCCTCCCATCCACGTACCTGTCCAAACTTCCACACCCTCCCATCCACGTACCTGTCCAAACTTCCACACCCTCCCATCCACGTACCTGTCCAAACTTCCACACCCTCCCATCCACGTACCTGTCCAAACTTCCACACCCTCCCATCCACGTACCTGTCCAAACTTCCACACCCTCCCATCCACGTACCTGTCCAAACTTCCACACCCTCCCATCCACGTACCTGTCCAAACTTCCACACCCTCCCATCCACGTACCTGTCCAAACTTCCACACCCTCCCATCCACGTACCTGTCCAAACTTCCACACCCTCCCATCCACGTACCTGTCCAAACTTCCACACCCTCCCATCCACGTACCTGTCCAAACTTCCACACCCTCCCATCCACGTACCTGTCCAAACTTCCACACCCTCCCATCCACGTACCTGTCCAAACTTCCACACCCTCCCATCCACGTACCTGTCCAAACTTCCACACCCTCCCATCCACGTACCTGTCCAAAGTTCCACACCCTCCCATCCACGTACCTGTCCAAACTTCCACACCCTCCCATCCACGTACCTGTCCAAACTTCCACACCCTCCCATCGTACTGTCCAAATTCCACACCCTCCCATCCACGTACCTGTCCAAACTTCCACACCCTCCCATCCACGTACCTGTCCAAACTTCCACACCCTCCCATCCACGTACCTGTCCAAACTTCCACACCCTCCCATCCACGTACCTGTCCAAACTTCCACACCCTCCCATCCACGTACCTGTCCAAACTTCCACACCCTCCCATCCCACACTCCCATCCACGTACTCAAATTCCACACCCTCCCATCCAGTACCTGTCCAAACTTCCACACCCTCCCATCCACGTACCTGTCCAAACTTCCACACCCCTCCCATCCATCGTACCTGTCCAAACTTCCACACCCTCCCATCCACGTACCTGTCCAAACTTCCACACCCTCCCATCCACGTACCTGTCCAAACTTCCACACCCTCCCATCCACGTACCTGTCCAAACTTCCACACCCTCCCATCCACGTACCTGTCCAAACTTCCACACCCTCCCATCCACGTACCTGTCCAAACTTCCACACCCTCCCATCCACGTACCTGTCCAAACTTCCACACCCTCCCATCCACGTACCTGTCCAAACTTCCACACCCTCCCATCCACGTACCTGTCCAAACTTCCACACCCTCCCATCCACGTACCTGTCCAAACTTCCACACCCTCCCATCCACGTACCTGTCCAAACTTCCACACCCTCCCATCCACGTACCTGTCCAAATTCCACACCTCCATCAGTCCCAAACTTCCACACCCTCCCATCCACGTACCTGTCCAAACTTCCACACCCTCCCATCCACGTACCTGTCCAAACTTCCACACCCTCCCATCCACGTACCTGTCCAAACTTCCACACCCTCCCATCCACGTACCTGTCCAAACTTCCACACCCTCCCATCCACGTACCTGTCCAAACTTCCACACCCTCCCATCCACGTACCTGTCCAAACTTCCACACCCTCCCATCCACGTACCTGTCCAAACTTCCACACCCTCCCATCCACGTACCTGTCCAAACTTCCACACCCTCCCATCCACGTACCTGTCCAAACTTCCACACCCTCCCATCCACGTACCTGTCCAAACTTCCACACCCTCCCATCCACGTACCTGTCCAAACTTCCACACCCTCCCATCCACGTACCTGTCCAAACTTCCACACCCTCCCATCCACGTACCTGTCCAAACTTCCACACCCTCCCATCCACGTACCTGTCCAAACTTCCACACCCTCCCATCCACGTACCTGTCCAAACTTCCACACCCTCCCATCCACGTACCTGTCCAAACTTCCACACCCTCCCATCCACGTACCTGTCCAAACTTCCACACCCTCCCATCCACGTACCTGTCCAAACTTCCACACCCTCCCATCCACGTACCTGTCCAAACTTCCACACCCTCCCATCCACGTACCTGTCCAAACTTCCACACCCTCCCATCCACGTACCTGTCCAAACTTCCACACCCTCCCATCCACGTACCTGTCCAAACTTCCACACCCTCCCATCCACGTACCTGTCCAAACTTCCACACCCTCCCATCCACGTACCTGTCCAAACTTCCACACCCTCCCATCCACGTACCTGTCCAAACTTCCACACCCTCCCATCCACGTACCTGTCCAAACTTCCACACCCTCCCATCCACGTACCTGTCCAAACTTCCACACCCTCCCATCCACGTACCTGTCCAAACTTCCACACCCTCCCATCCACGTACCTGTCCAAACTTCCACACCCTCCCATCCACGTACCTGTCCAAACTTCCACACCCTCCCATCCACGTACCTGTCCAAACTTCCACACCCTCCCATCCACGTACCTGTCCAAACTTCCACACCCTCCCATCCACGTACCTGTCCAAACTTCCACACCCTCCCATCCACGTACCTGTCCAAACTTCCACACCCTCCCATCCACGTACCTGTCCAAACTTCCACACCCTCCCATCCACGTACCTGTCCAAACTTCCACACCCTCCCATCCACGTACCTGTCCAAACCACACCCTCCCATCCACACCTGTCCAAATCCACACTCCATCCGTACCTGTCCAAACTTCCACACCCTCCCATCCACGTACCTGTCCAAACTTCCACACCCTCCCATCCACGTACCTGTCCAAACTTCCACACCCCTCCCATCCACGTACCTGTCCAAACTTCCACACCCCTCCCATCCACGTACCTGTCCAAACTTCCACACCCTCCCATCCACGTACCTGTCCAAACTTCCACACCCTCCCATCCACGTACCTGTCCAAACCCACACCCTCCCATCCACGTACCTGTCCAAACTTCCACACCCTCCCATCCACGTACCTGTCCAAACTTCCACACCCTCCCATCCACGTACCTGTCCAAACTTCCACACCCTCCCATCCACGTACCTGTCCAAACTTCCACACCCTCCCATCCACTACCTGTCCAAACTTCCACACCCTCCCATCCACGTACCTGTCCAAACTTCCACACCCTCCCATCCACGTACCTGTCCAAACTTCCACACCCTCCCATCCACGTACCTGTCCAAACTTCCACACCCTCCCATCCACGTACCTGTCCAAACTTCCACACCCTCCCATCCACGTACCTGTCCAAACTTCCACACCCTCCCATCCACGTACCTGTCCAAACTTCCACACCCTCCCATCCACGTACCTGTCCAAACTTCCACACCCTCCCATCCACGTACCTGTCCAAACTTCCACACCCTCCCATCCACGTACCTGTCCAAACTTCCACACCCTCCCATCCACGTACCTGTCCAAACTTCCACACCCTCCCATCCACGTACCTGTCCAAACTTCCACACCCTCCCATCCACGTACCTGTCCAAATCCACACCCTCCCATCCACGTACCTGTCCAAACTTCCACACCCTCCCATCCACGTACCTGTCCAAACTTCCACACCCTCCCATCCACGTACCTGTCCAAAGTTCCACACCCTCCCATCCACGTACCTGTCCAAAGTTCCACACCCTCCCATCCACGTACCTGTCCAAACTTCCACACCCTCCCATCCACGTACCTGTCCAAAGTTCCACACCCTCCCATCCACGTACCTGTCCAAACTTCCACACCCTCCCATCCACGTACCTGTCCAAACTTCCACACCCTCCCATCCACATACCTGTCCAAACCTGCACACCCTCCCATCCACGCACCTGTCTAAACTTCCACACCTTCCCATCCACATACCTGTCCAAACTTCCACACCCTCACATCCACGTACCTGTCCAAACTTCCACACCCTCCCATCCACGTACCTGTCCAAACTTCCACACCCTCCCATCCACGTACCTGTCCAAACTTCCACACCCTCCCATCCACGTACCTGTCCAAACTTCCACACCCCTCCCATCCACGTACCTGTCCAAACTTCCACACCCTCCCATCCACGTACCTGTCCAAACTTCCACACCCTCCCATCCACGTACCTGTCCAAACTTCCACACCCTCCCATCCACGTACCTGTCCAAACTTCCACACCCTCCCATCCACGTACCTGTCCAAACTTCCACACCCTCCCATCCACGTACCTGTCCAAACTTCCACACCCTCCCATCCACGTACCTGTCCAAACTTCCACACCCTCCCATCCACGTACCTGTCCAAACTTCCACACCCTCCCATCCACGTACCTGTCCAAACTTCCACACCCTCCCATCCACGTACCTGTCCAAACTTCCACACCCTCCCATCCACGTACCTGTCCAAACTTCCACACCCTCCCATCCACGTACCTGTCCAAACTTCCACACCCTCCCATCCACGTACCTGTCCAAAGTTCCACACCCTCCCATCCACGTACCTGTCCAAACTTCCACACCCTCCCATCCACGTACCTGTCCAAACTTCCACACCCTCCCATCCACGTACCTGTCCAAACTTCCACACCCTCCCATCCACGTACCTGTCCAAACTTCCACACCCTCCCATCCACGTACCTGTCCAAACTTCCACACCCTCCCATCCACGTACCTGTCCAAGGTTCCACACCCTCCCATCCACGTACCTGTCCAAAGTTCCACACCCTCCCATCCAAGTACCTGTCCAAACTTCCACATCCTCCCATCCACGTACCTGTCCAAACTTCCACATCCTCCCATCCACGTACCTGTCCAAGGTTCCACACCCTCCCATCCACGTACCTGTCCAAACTTCCACACCCTCCCATCCACGTACCTGTCCAAAGTTCCACACCCTCCCATCCACGTACCTGTCCAAACTTCCACACCCTCCCATCCACGTACCTGTCCAAAGTTCCACACCCTCCCATCCACATACCTGTCCAAACCTCCACACCCTCCCATCCACGCACCTGTCTAAACTTCCACACCTTCCCATCCACATACCTGTCCAAACTTCCACACCCTCCCATCCACGTACCTGTCCAAACTTCCACACCCTCCCATCCACGTACCTGTCCAAACTTCCACACCCTCCCATCCACGTACCTGTCCAAACTTCCACACCCTCCCATCCACGTACCTGTCCAAACTTCCACACCCCTCCCATCCACGTACCTGTCCAAACTTCCACACCCTCCCATCCACGTACCTGTCCAAACTTCCACACCCTCCCATCCACGTACCTGTCCAAACTTCCACACCCTCCCATCCACGTACCTGTCCAAACTTCCACACCCTCCCACCCACGTACCTGTCCAAACTTCCACACCCTCCCATCCACGTACCTGTCCAAACTTCCACACCCCTCCCATCCACATACCTGTCCAAACTTCCACACCCTCCCATCCACATACCTGTCCAAAGTTCCACACCCTCCCATCCACGTACCTGTCCAAACTTCCACACCCTCCCATCCACGTACCTGTCCAAACTTCCACACCCTCCCATCCACGTACCTGTCCAAACTTCCACACCCTCCCATCCACGTACCTGTCCAAACTTCCACACCCTCCCATCCACGTACCTGTCCAAAGTTCCACACCCTCCCATCCACGTACCTGTCCAAACTTCCACACCCTCCCATCCACGTACCTGTCCAAAGTTCCACACCCTCCCATCCACGTACCTGTCCAAACTTCCACACCCTCCCATCCACGTACCTGTCCAAAGTTCCACACCCTCCCATCCACGTACCTGTCCAAACTTCCACACCCTCCCATCCACGTACCTGTCCAAAGTTCCACACCCTCCCATCCACGTACCTGTCCAAAGTTCCACACCCTCCCATCCACGTACCTGTCCAAACTTCCACACCCTCCCATCCACGTACCTGTCCAAGGTTCCACACCCTCCCATCCACGTACCTGTCCAAACTTCCACACCCTCCCATCCACGTACCTGTCCAAACTTCCACACCCTCCCATCCACGTACCTGTCCAAAGTTCCACACCCTCCCATCCACGTACCTGTCCAAACTTCCACACCCTCCCATCCACGTACCTGTCCAAAGTTCCACACCCTCCCATCCACGTACCTGTCCAAACTTCCACACCCTCCCATCCACGTACCTGTCCAAAGTTCCACACCCTCCCACCCACGTACCTGTCCAAACTTCCACACCCTCCCATCCACGTACCTGTCCAAACTTCCACACCCCTCCCATCCACATACCTGTCCAAACTTCCACACCCTCCCATCCACGTACCTGTCCAAACTTCCACACCCCTCCCATCCACGTACCTGTCCAAACTTCCACACCCCTCCCATCCACGTACCTGTCCAAACTTCCACACCCTCCCATCCACGTACCTGTCCAAACTTCCACACCCTCCCATCCACGTACCTGTCCAAACTTCCACACCCTCCCATCCACGTACCTGTCCAAACTTCCACACCCTCCAATCCACGTACCTGTCCAAACTTCCTCACCCTCCCATCCACGTACCTGTCCAAACTTCCACACCCTCCCATCCACGTACCTGTCCAAAGTTCCACACCCTCCCATCCACGTACCTGTCCAAACTTCCACACCCTCCCATCCACGTACCTGTCCAAAGTTCCACACCCTCCCATCCACGTACCTGTCCAAACTTCCACACCCTCCCATCCACGTACCTGTCCAAACTTCCACACCCTCCCATCCACGTACCTGTCCAAACTTCCACACCCTCCCATCCACGTACCTGTCCAAAGTTCCACACCCTCCCATCCACGTACCTGTCCAAACTTCCACACCCTCCCATCCACGTACCTGTCCAAAGTTCCACACCCTCCCATCCACGTACCTGTCCAAACTTCCACACCCTCCCATCCACGTACCTGTCCAAAGTTCCACACCCTCCCATCCACATACCTGTCCAAACCTGCACACCCTCCCATCCACGCACCTGTCTAAACTTCCACACCTTCCCATCCACATACCTGTCCAAACTTCCACACCCTCACATCCACGTACATGTCCAAACTTCCACACCCTCCCATCCACGTACCTGTCCAAACTTCCACACCCTCCCATCCACGTACCTGTCCAAACTTCCACACCCTCCCATCCACGTACCTGTCCAAACTTCCACACCCCTCCCATCCACGTACCTGTCCAAACTTCCACACCCTCCCATCCACGTACCTGTCCAAACTTCCACACCCTCCCATCCACGTACCTGTCCAAACTTCCACACCCTCCCATCCACGTACCTGTCCAAACTTCCACACCCTCCCATCCACGTACCTGTCCAAACTTCCACATCCTCCCATCCACGTACCTGTCCAAACTTCCACACCCTCCCATCCACGTACCTGTCCAAACTTCCACACCCTCCCATCCACGTACCTGTCCAAACTTCCACACCCTCCCATCCACGTACCTGTCCAAACTTCCACACCCTCCCATCCACGTACCTGTCCAAACTTCCACACCCTCCCATCCACGTACCTGTCCAAGGTTCCACACCCTCCCATCCACGTACCTGTCCAAAGTTCCACACCCTCCCATCCAAGTACCTGTCCAAACTTCCACACCCTCCCATCCACGTACCTGTCCAAACTTCCACACCCTCCCATCCACAGACCTGTCCAAACTTCCACACCCACCCATCCACGTACCTGTCCAAAGTTCCACACCCTCCCATCCACATACCTGTCCAAACCTCCACACCCTCCCATCCACGCACCTGTCTAAACTTCCACACCTTCCCATCCACATACCTGTCCAAACTTCCACACCCTCCCATCCACGTACCTGTCCAAACTTCCACACCCTCCCATCCCTGTACCTGTCCAAACTTCCACACCCCTCCCATCCACGTACCTGTCCAAACTTCCACACCCTCCCATCCACGTACCTGTCCAAACTTCCACACCCCTCCCATCCACGTACCTGTCCAAACTTCCACACCCCTCACATCCACGTACCTGTCCAAACTTCCACACCCTCCCATCCACGTACCTGTCCAAACTTCCACACCCTCCCATCCACGTACCTGTCCAAACTTCCACACCCTCCCATCCACGTACCTGTCCAAACTTCCACACCCTCCCATCCACGTACCTGTCCAAACTTCCACACCCTCCCATCCACGTACCTGTCCAAACTTCCACACCCTCCCATCCACGTACCTGTCCAAAGTTCCACACCCTCCCATCCACGTACCTGTCCAAACTTCCACACCCTCCCATCCACGTACCTGTCCAAAGTTCCACACCCTCCCATCCACGTACCTGTCCAAACTTCCACACCCTCCCATCCACGTACCTGTCCAAACTTCCACACCCTCCCATCCACGTACCTGTCCAAAGTTCCACACCCTCCCATCCACGTACCTGTCCAAACTTCCACACCCTCCCATCCACGTACCTGTCCAAACTTCCACACCCTCCCATCCACGTACCTGTCCAAACTTCCACACCCTCCCATCCACGTACCTGTCCAAACTTCCACACCCTCCCATCCACGTACCTGTCCAAACTTCCACACCCTCCCATCCACGTACCTGTCCAAACTTCCACACCCTCCCATCCACGTACCTGTCCAAACTTCCACACCCTCCCATCCACGTACCTGTCCAAACTTCCACACCCTCCCATCCACGTACCTGTCCAAAGTTCCACACCCTCCCATCCACGTACCTGTCCAAAGTTCCACACCCTCCCATCCACGTACCTGTCCAAACTTCCACACCCTCCCATCCACGTACCTGTCCAAACTTCCACACCCTCCCATCCACGTACCTGTCCAAACTTCCACACCCTCCCATCCACGTACCTGTCCAAACTTCCACACCCCTCCCATCCACGTACCTGTCCAAACTTCCACACCCTCCCATCCACGTACCTGTCCAAACTTCCACACCCTCCCATCCACGTACCTGTCCAAACTTCCACACCCTCCCATCCACGTACCTGTCCAAACTTCCACACCCTCCCATCCACGTACCTGTCCAAACTTCCACACCCTCCCATCCACGTACCTGTCCAAACTTCCACATCCTCCCATCCACGTACCTGTCCAAGGTTCCACACCCTCCCATCCACGTACCTGTCCAAACTTCCACACCCTCCCATCCACGTACCTGTCCAAACTTCCACACCCTCCCATCCACGTACCTGTCCAAAGTTCCACACCCTCCCATCCACGTACCTGTCCAAACTTCCACACCCTCCCATCCACGTACCTGTCCAAACTTCCACACCCTCCCATCCACGTACCTGTCCAAACTTCCACACCCTCCCATCCACGTACCTGTCCAAACTTCCACACCCTCCCATCCACGTACCTGTCCAAACTTCCACACCCTCCCATCCACGTACCTGTCCAAACTTCCACACCCTCCCATCCACGTACCTGTCCAAAGTTCCACACCCTCCCATCCACGTACCTGTCCAAACTTCCACACCCTCCCATCCACGTACCTGTCCAAACTTCCACACCCTCCCATCCACGTACCTGTCCAAACTTCCACACCCTCCCATCCACGTACCTGTCCAAAGTTCCACACCCTCCCATCCACGTACCTGTCCAAACTTCCACACCCTCCCATCCACGTACCTGTCCAAACTTCCACACCCCTCCCATCCACGTACCTGTCCAAACTTCCACACCCTCCCATCCACGTACCTGTCCAAACTTCCACACCCTCCCATCCACGTACCTGTCCAAACTTCCACACCCTCCCATCCACGTACCTGTCCAAACTTACACACCCACCCATCCACGTACCTGTCCAAACTTCCACACACTCCCATCCACGTACCTGTCCAAACTTCCACACCCTCCCATCCACGTACCTGTCCAAACTTCCACACCCTCCCATCCACGTACCTGTCCAAAGTTCCACACCCTCCCATCCACGTACCTGTCCAAACTTCCACACCCTCCCATCCACGTACCTGTCCAAACTTCCACACCCTCCCATCCACGTACCTGTCCAAAGATCCACACCCTCCCATCCAAGTACCTGTCCAAACTTCCACATCCTCCCATCCACGTACCTGTCCAAACTTCCACACCCTCCCATCCACGTACCTGTCCAAACTTCCACACCCTCCCATCCACGTACCTGTCCAAACTTCCACACCCTCCCATCCACGTACCTGTCCAAACTTCCACACCCTCCCATCCACGTACCTGTCCAAACTTCCACACCCTCCCATCCACGTACCTGTCCAAACTTCCACACCCTCCCATCCACGTACCTGTCCAAACTTCCACACCCTCCCATCCACGTACCTGTCCAAACTTCCACACCCTCCCATCCACGTACCTGTCCAAACTTCCACACCCTCCCATCCACGTACCTGTCCAAACTTCCACACCCTCCCATCCACGTACCTGTCCAAACTTCCACACCCTCCCATCCACGTACCTGTCCAAACTTCCACACCCTCCCATCCACGTACCTGTCCAAACTTCCACACCCTCCCATCCACGTACCTGTCCAAACTTCCACACCCTCCCATCCACGTACCTGTCCAAACTTCCACACCCTCCCATCCACGTACCTGTCCAAACTTCCACACCCTCCCATCCACGTACCTGTCCAAAGTTCCACACCCTCCCATCCACGTACCTGTCCAAACTTCCACACCCTCCCATCCACGTACCTGTCCAAAGTTCCACACCCTCCCATCCACGTACCTGTCCAAACTTCCACACCCTCCCATCCACGTACCTGTCCAAACTTCCACACCCTCCCATCCACGTACCTGACCAAAGTTCCACACCCTCCCATCCACGTACCTGTCCAAAGTTCCACACCCTCCCATCCACGTACCTGTCCAAACTTCCACACCCTCCCATCCCTGTACCTGTCCAAACTTCCACACCCCTCCCATCCACGTACCTGTCCAAACTTCCACACCCTCCCATCCACGTACCTGTCCAAAGTTCCACACCCTCCCATCCACGTACCTGTCCAAACTTCCACACCCTCCCATCCACGTACCTGTCCAAAGTTCCACACCCTCCCATCCACGTACCTGTCCAAACTTCCACACCCTCCCATCCACGTACCTGTCCAAACTTCCACACCCTCCCATCCACGTACCTCACCAAAGTTCCACACCTTCCCATCCACGTACCTGTCCAAAGTTCCACACCCTCCCATCCACGTTCCTGTCCAAACTTCCACACCCTCCCATCCACGTACCTGTCCAAACTTCCACACCCCTCCCATCCACGTACCTGTCCAAACTTCCACACCCTCCCATCCACGTACCTGTCCAAACTTCCACACCCTCCCATCCACGTACCTGTCCAAACTTCCACACCCTCCCATCCACGTACCTGTCCAAACTTCCACACCCTCCCATCCACGTACCTGTCCAAACTTCCACACCCTCCCATCCACGTACCTGTCCAAACTTCCACACCCTCCCATCCACGTACCTGTCCAAAGTTCCACACCCTCCCATCCACGTACCTGTCCAAAGTTCCACACCCTCCCATCCACGTACCTGTCCAAACTTCCACACCCTCCCATCCACGTACCTGTCCAAACTTCCACACCCTCCCATCCACGTACCTGTCCAAACTTCCACACCCTCCCATCCACGTACCTGTCCAAACTTCCACACCCCTCCCATCCACGTACCTGTCCAAACTTCCACACCCTCCCATCCACGTACCTGTCCAAACTTCCACACCCTCCCATCCACGTACCTGTCCAAACTTCCACACCCTCCCATCCACGTACCTGTCCAAACTTCCACACCCTCCCATCCACGTACCTGTCCAAACTTCCACACCCTCCCATCCACGTACCTGTCCAAACTTCCACACCCTCCCATCCACGTACCTGTCCAAACTTCCACACCCTCCCATCCACGTACCTGTCCAAACTTCCACACCCTCCCATCCACGTACCTGTCCAAACTTCCACACCCTCCCATCCACGTACCTGTCCAAACTTCCACACCCTCCCATCCACGTACCTGTCCAAACTTCCACACCCTCCCATCCACGTACCTGTCCAAACTTCCACACCCTCCCATCCACGTACCTGTCCAAACTTCCACACCCTCCCATCCACGTACCTGTCCAAACTTCCACACCCTCCCATCCACGTACCTGTCCAAACTTCCACACCCTCCCATCCACGTACCTGTCCAAACTTCCACACCCTCCCATCCACGTACCTGTCCAAAGTTCCACACCCTCCCATCCACGTACCTGTCCAAACTTCCACACCCTCCCATCCACGTACCTGTCCAAAGTTCCACACCCTCCCATCCACGTACCTGTCCAAACTTCCACACCCTCCCATCCACGTACCTGTCCAAACTTCCACACCCTCCCATCCACGTACCTGTCCAAACTTCCACACCCTCCCATCCACGTACCTGTCCAAAGTTCCACACCCTCCCATCCACGTACCTGTCCAAACTTCCACACCCTCCCATCCACGTACCTGTCCAAACTTCCACACCCCTCCCATCCACGTACCTGTCCAAACTTCCACACCCTCCCATCCACGTACCTGTCCAAACTTCCACACCCTCCCATCCACGTACCTGTCCAAACTTCCACACCCTCCCATCCACGTACCTGTCCAAACTTCCACACCCTCCCATCCACGTACCTGTCCAAACTTCCACACCCTCCCATCCACGTACCTGTCCAAACTTCCACACCCTCCCATCCACGTACCTGTCCAAAGTTCCACACCCTCCCATCCACGTACCTGTCCAAACTTCCACACCCTCCCATCCACGTACCTGTCCAAACTTCCACACCCTCCCATCCACGTACCTGTCCAAACTTCCACACCCTCCCATCCACGTACCTGTCCAAACTTCCACACCCTCCCATCCAAGTACCTGTCCAAACTTCCACACCCTCCCATCCACGTACCTGTCCAAACTTCCACACCCTCCCATCCACGTACCTGTCCAAACTTCCACACCCTCCCATCCACGTACCTGTCCAAACTTCCACACCCTCCCATCCACGTACCTGTCCAAAGTTCCACACCCTCCCATCCACGTACCTGTCCAAACTTCCACACCCTCCCATCCACGTACCTGTCCAAACTTCCACACCCCTCCCATCCACGTACCTGTCCAAACTTCCACACCCTCCCATCCACGTACCTGTCCAAACTTCCACACCCTCCCATCCACGTACCTGTCCAAACTTCCACACCCTCCCATCCACGTACCTGTCCAAACTTCCACACCCTCCCATCCACGTACCTGTCCAAACTTCCACACCCTCCCATCCACGTACCTGTCCAAAGTTCCACACCCTCCCATCCACGTACCTGTCCAAACTTCCACACCCTCCCATCCACGTACCTGTCCAAACTTCCACACCCTCCCATCCACGTACCTGTCCAAACTTCCACACCCTCCCATCCACGTACCTGTCCAAACTTCCACACCCTCCCATCCACGTACCTGTCCAAACTTCCACACCCTCCCATCCACTGTACCTGTCCAAACTTCCACACCCTCCCATCCACGTACCTGTCCAAACTTCCACACCCTCCCATCCACGTACCTGTCCAAACTTCCACACCCTCCCATCCACGTACCTGTCCAAACTTCCACACCCTCCCATCCACGTACCTGTCCAAACTTCCACACCCTCCCATCCACGTACCTGTCCAAACTTCCACACCCTCCCATCCACGTACCTGTCCAAACTTCCACACCCTCCCATCCACGTACCTGTCCAAAGTTCCACACCCTCCCATCCACGTACCTGTCCAAACTTCCACACCCTCCCATCCACGTACCTGTCCAAACTTCCACACCCTCCCATCCACGTACCTGTCCAAACTTCCACACCCTCCCATCCACGTACCTGTCCAAACTTCCACACCCTCCCATCCACGTACCTGTCCAAACTTCCACACCCTCCCATCCACGTACCTGTCCAAACTTCCACACCCTCCCATCCACGTACCTGTCCAAACTTCCACACCCTCCCATCCACGTACCTGTCCAAAGTTCCACACCCTCCCATCCACGTACCTGTCCAAATTCCACACCCTCCCATCCACGTACCTGTCCAAACTTCCACACCCTCCCATCCACGTACCTGTCCAAACTTCCACACCTCCCATCCACGTACCTGTCCAAACTTCCACACCCTCCCATCCACGTACCTGTCCAAACTTCCACACCCTCCCATCCACGTACCTGTCCAAACTTCCACACCCTCCCATCCACGTACCTGTCCAAACTTCCACACCCTCCCATCCACGTACCTGTCCAAACTTCCACACCCTCCCATCCACGTACCTGTCCAAACTTCCACACCCTCCCATCCACGTACCTGTCCAAACTTCCACACCCTCCCATCCACGTACCTGTCCAAACTTCCACACCCTCCCATCCACGTACCTGTCCAAAGTTCCACACCCTCCCATCCACGTACCTGTCCAAACTTCCACACCCTCCCATCCACGTACCTGTCCAAAGTTCCACACCCTCCCATCCACGTACCTGTCCAAACTTCCACACCCTCCCATCCACGTACCTGTCCAAACTTCCACACCCTCCCATCCACGTACCTGTCCAAACTTCCACACCCTCCCATCCACGTACCTGTCCAAACTTCCACACCCTCCCATCCACGTACCTGTCCAAACTTCCACACCCTCCCATCCACGTACCTGTCCAAACTTCCACACCCTCCCATCCACGTACCTGTCCAAACTTCCACACCCTCCCATCCACGTACCTGTCCAAACTTCCACACCCTCCCATCCACGTACCTGTCCAAACTTCCACACCCTCCCATCCACGTACCTGTCCAAACTTCCACACCCTCCCATCCACGTACCTGTCCAAAATCCACACCCTCCCATCCACGTACCTGTCCAAACTTCCACACCCTCCCATCCACGTACCTGTCCAAACTTCCACACCCTCCCATCCACGTACCTGTCCAAACTTCCACACCCTCCCATCCACGTACCTGACCAAAGTTCCACACCCTCCCATCCACGTACCTGTCCAAAGTTCCACACCCTCCCATCCACGTACCTGTCCAAACTTCCACACCCTCCCATCCACGTACCTGTCCAAACTTCCACACCCTCCCATCCACGTACCTGTCCAAACTTCCACACCCTCCCATCCACGTACCTGTCCAAACTTCCACACCCTCCCATCCACGTACCTGTCCAAACTTCCACACCCTCCCATCCACGTACCTGTCCAAACTTCCACACCCTCCCATCCACGTACCTGTCCAAACTTCCACACCCTCCCATCCACGTACCTGTCCAAACTTCCACACCCCTCCCATCCACGTACCTGTCCAAACTTCCACACCCTCCCATCCACGTACCTGTCCAAACTTCCACACCCTCCCATCCACGTACCTGTCCAAAGTTCCACACCCTCCCATCCACGTACCTGTCCAAACTTCCACACCCTCCCATCCACGTACCTGTCCAAAGTTCCACACCCTCCCATCCACGTACCTGTCCAAACTTCCACACCCTCCCATCCACGTACCTGTCCAAACTTCCACACCCTCCCATCCACGTACCTGTCCAAAGTTCCACACCCTCCCATCCACGTACCTGTCCAAACTTCCACACCCTCCCATCCACGTACCTGTCCAAACTTCCACACCCTCCCATCCACGTACCTGTCCAAACTTCCACACCCTCCCATCCACGTACCTGTCCAAACTTCCACACCCTCCCATCCACGTACCTGTCCAAACTTCCACACCCCTCCCATCCACGTACCTGTCCAAACTTCCACACCCTCCCATCCACGTACCTGTCCAAACTTCCACACCCTCCCATCCACGTACCTGTCCAAACTTCCACACCCTCCCATCCACGTACCTGTCCAAACTTCCACACCCTCCCATCCACGTACCTGTCCAAACTTCCACACCCTCCCATCCACGTACCTGTCCAAACTTCCACACCCTCCCATCCACGTACCTGTCCAAACTTCCACACCCTCCCATCCACGTACCTGTCCAAACTTCCACACCCTCCCATCCACGTACCTGTCCAAACTTCCACACCCTCCCATCCACGTACCTGTCCAAACTTCCACACCCTCCCATCCACGTACCTGTCCAAACTTCCACACCCTCCCATCCACGTACCTGTCCAAACTTCCACACCCTCCCATCCACGTACCTGTCCAAACTTCCACACCCTCCCATCCACGTACCTGTCCAAACTTCCACACCCTCCCATCCACGTACCTGTCCAAACTTCCACACCCCTCCCATCCACGTACCTGTCCAAACTTCCACACCCTCCCATCCACGTACCTGTCCAAACTTCCACACCCTCCCATCCACGTACCTGTCCAAAGTTCCACACCCTCCCATCCACGTACCTGTCCAAACTTCCACACCCTCCCATCCACGTACCTGTCCAAAGTTCCACACCCTCCCATCCACGTACCTGTCCAAACTTCCACACCCTCCCATCCACGTACCTGTCCAAACTTCCACACCCTCCCATCCACGTACCTGTCCAAAGTTCCACACCCTCCCATCCACGTACCTGTCCAAACTTCCACACCCTCCCATCCACGTACCTGTCCAAACTTCCACACCCTCCCATCCACGTACCTGTCCAAACTTCCACACCCTCCCATCCACGTACCTGTCCAAACTTCCACACCCCTCCCATCCACGTACCTGTCCAAACTTCCACACCCCTCCCATCCACGTACCTGTCCAAACTTCCACACCCTCCCATCCACTTATCTGTCCAAACTTCCACACCCTCCATCCACGTACCTGTCCAAACTTCCACACCCTCCCATCCACGTACCTGTCCAAACTTCCACACCCCCCATCCACGTACCTGTCCAAACTTCCACACCCTCCCATCCACGTACCTGTCCAAACTTCCACACCCTCCCATCCACGTACCTGTCCAAACTTCCACACCCTCCCATCCACGTACCTGTCCAAACTTCCACACCCTCCCATCCACGTACCTGTCCAAACTTCCACACCCTCCCATCCACGTACCTGTCCAAACTTCCACACCCTCCCATCCACGTACCTGTCCAAACTTCCACACCCTCCCATCCACGTACCTGTCCAAACTTCCACACCCTCCCATCCACGTACCTGTCCAAACTTCCACACCCCTCCCATCCACGTACCTGTCCAAACTTCCACACCCTCCCATCCACGTACCTGTCCAATCTTCCACACCCTCCCATCCACTTACCTGTCCAAACTTCCACACCCTCCCATCCACGTACCTGTCCAAACTTCCACACCCTCCCATCCACGTACCTGTCCAAACTTCCACACCCTCCCATCCACGTACCTGTCCAAACTTCCACACCCTCCCATCCACGTACCTGTCCAAACTTCCACACCCTCCCATCCACGTACCTGTCCAAACTTCCACACCCTCCCATCCACGTACCTGTCCAAACTTCCACACCCTCCCATCCACGTACCTGTCCAAACTTCCACACCCTCCCATCCACGTACCTGTCCAAACTTCCACACCCTCCCATCCACGTACCTGTCCAAACTTCCACACCCTCCCATCCACGTACCTGTCCAAACTTCCACACCCTCCCATCCACGTACCTGTCCAAACTTCCACACCCTCCCATCCACGTACCTGTCCAAACTTCCACACCCTCCCATCCACGTACCTGTCCAAAGTTCCACACCCTCCCATCCACGTACCTGTCCAAACTTCCACACCCTCCCATCCACGTACCTGTCCAAAGTTCCACACCCTCCCATCCACGTACCTGTCCAAAGTTCCACACCCTCCCATCCACGTACCTGTCCAAACTTCCACACCCTCCCATCCACGTACCTGTCCAAACTTCCACACCCTCCCATCCACGTACCTGTCCAAACTTCCACACCCTCCCATCCACGTACCTGTCCAAACTTCCACACCCTCCCATCCACGTACCTATCCAAACTTCCACACCCCTCCCATCCACGTACCTGTCCAAACTTCCACACCCTCCCATCCACGTACCTGTCCAAACTTCCACACCCTCCCATCCACGTACCTGTCCAAACTTCCACACCCTCCCATCCACGTACCTGTCCAAACTTCCACACCCTCCCATCCACGTACCTGTCCAAACTTCCACACCCTCCCATCCACGTACCTGTCCAAACTTCCACACCCTCCCATCCACGTACCTGTCCAAACTTCCACACCCTCCCATCCACGTACCTGTCCAAACTTCCACACCCTCCCATCCACGTACCTGTCCAAACTTCCACACCCTCCCATCCACGTACCTGTCCAAACTTCCACACCCTCCCATCCACGTACCTGTCCAAACTTCCACACCCTCCCATCCACGTACCTGTCCAAACTTCCACACCCTCCCATCCACGTACCTGTCCAAACTTCCACACCCTCCCATCCACGTACCTGTCCAAACTTCCACACCCTCCCATCCACGTACCTGTCCAAACTTCCACACCCTCCCATCCACGTACCTGTCCAAACTTCCACACCCTCCCATCCACGTACCTGTCCAAACTTCCACACCCTCCCATCCACGTACCTGTCCAAACTTCCACACCCTCCCATCCACGTACCTGTCCAAACTTCCACACCCTCCCATCCACGTACCTGTCCAAACTTCCACACCCTCCCATCCACGTACCTGTCCAAACTTCCACACCCTCCCATCCACGTACCTGTCCAAACTTCCACACCCTCCCATCCACGTACCTGTCCAAACTTCCACACCCTCCCATCCACGTACCTGTCCAAACTTCCACACCCTCCCATCCACGTACCTGTCCAAACTTCCACACCCTCCCATCCACGTACCTGTCCAAACTTCCACACCCTCCCATCCACGTACCTGTCCAAACTTCCACACCCTCCCATCCACGTACCTGTCCAAACTTCCACACCCTCCCATCCACGTACCTGTCCAAACTTCCACACCCTCCCATCCACGTACCTGTCCAAACTTCCACACCCTCCCATCCACGTACCTGTCCAAACTTCCACACCCCTCCCATCCACGTACCTGTCCAAACTTCCACACCCTCCCATCCACGTACCTGTCCAAACTTCCACACCCTCCCATCCACGTACCTGTCCAAACTTCCACACCCTCCCATCCACGTACCTGTCCAAACTTCCACACCCTCCCATCCACGTACCTGTCCAAACTTCCACATCCTCCCATCCACGTACCTGTCCAAGGTTCCACACCCTCCCATCCACGTACCTGTCCAAACTTCCACACCCTCCCATCCACGTACCTGTCCAAAGTTCCACACCCTCCCATCCACGTACCTGTCCAAAGTTCCACACCCTCCCATCCACGTACCTGTCCAAACTTCCACACCCTCCCATCCACGTACCTGTCCAAACTTCCACACCCTCCCATCCACGTACCTGTCCAAACTTCCACACCCTCCCATCCACGTACCTGTCCAAACTTCCACACCCTCCCATCCACGTACCTGTCCAAACTTCCACACCCTCCCATCCACGTACCTGTCCAAACTTCCACACCCTCCCATCCACGTACCTGTCCAAACTTCCACACCCCTCCCATCCACGTACCTGTCCAAACTTCCACACCCTCCCATCCACGTACCTGTCCAAACTTCCACACCCTCCCATCCACGTACCTGTCCAAACTTCCACACCCTCCCATCCACGTACCTGTCCAAACTTCCACACCCTCCCATCCACGTACCTGTCCAAACTTCCACACCCTCCCATCCACGTACCTGTCCAAAGTTCCACACCCTCCCATCCACGTACCTGTCCAAACTTCCACACCCTCCCATCCACGTACCTGTCCAAACTTCCACACCCTCCCATCCACGTACCTGTCCAAAGTTCCACACCCTCCCATCCACGTACCTGTCCAAACTTCCACACCCTCCCATCCACGTACCTGTCCAAACTTCCACACCCTCCCATCCACGTATCCTGTCCAAACTTCCACACCCTCCCATCCACGTACCTGTCCAAACTTCCACGCCCCTCCCATCCACGTACCTGTCCAAACTTCCACGCCCCTCCCATCCACGTACCTGTCCAAACTTCCACACCCTCCCATCCACTTACCTGTCCAAACTTCCACACCCTCGCATCCACGTACCTGTCCAAACTTCCACACCCTCCCATCCACATACCTGTCCAAACTTCCACACCCACCCATCCACATACCTGTCCAAACTTCCACACCCTCCCATCCACGTACCTGTCCAAACTTCCACACCCTCCCATCCACGTACCTGTCCAAACTTCCACACCCTCCCATCCACGTACCTGTCCAAACTTCCACACCCTCCCATCCACGTACCTGTCCAAACTTCCACACCCTCCCATCCACGTACCTGTCCAAACTTCCACACCCTCCCATCCACGTACCTGTCCAAACTTCCACACCCTCCCATCCACATACCTGTCCAAACTTCCACACCCCTCCCATCCACGTACCTGTCCAAACTTCCACACCCTCCCATCCACGTACCTGTCCAAACTTCCACACCCTCCCATCCACGTACCTGTCCAAAGTTCCACACCCTCCCATCCACGTACCTGTCTAAACTTCCACACCTTCCCATCCACGTACCTGTCCAAAGTTCCACACCCTCCCATCCACGTACCTGTCCAAAGTTCCACACCCTCCCATCCACGTACCTGTCCAAACTTCCACACCCTCCCATCCACGTACCTGTCCAAACTTCCACACCCTCCCATCCACGTATCTGTCCAAACTTCCACACCCTCCCATCCACGTACCTGTCCAAACTTCCACACCCCTCCCATCCACGTACCTGTCCAAACTTCCACGCCCCTCCCATCCACGTACCTGTCCAGTCTTCCACACCCTCCCATCCACTTACCTGTCCAAACTTCCACACCCTCGCATCCACGTACCTGTCCAAACTTCCACACCCTCCGATCCACATACCTGTCCAAACTTCCACACCCACCCATCCACATACCTGTCCAAACTTCCACACCCTCCCATCCACGTACCTGTCCAAACTTCCACTCCCTCCCATCCACGTACCTGTCCAAACTTCCACACCCTCCCATCCACGTACCTGTCCAAACTTCCACACCCTCCGAACCACGTACCTGTCCAAACTTCCACACCCTCCCATCCACGTACCTGTCCAAACTTCCACACCCTCCCAACCACGTACCTGTCCAAACTTCCACGCCCCTCCCATCCACGTACCTGTCCAAACTTCCACGCCCCTCCCATCCACGTACCTGTCCAATCTTCCACACCCTCCCATCCACTTACCTGTCCAAACTTCCACACCCTCGCATCCACGTACCTGTCCAAACTTCCACACCCTCCGATCCACATACCTGTCCAAACTTCCACACCCACCCATCCACATACCTGTCCAAACTTCCACACCCTCCCATCCACGTACCTGTCCAAACTTCCACACCTTCCCATCCACGTACCTGTCCAAACTTCCACACCCTCCCATCCATGTACCTGTCCAAACTTCCACACCCTCCCATCCACGTATCTGTCCAAACTTCCACACCCTCCCAACCACGTACCTGTCCAAACTTCCACGCCCCTCCCATCCACGTACCTGTCCAAACTTCCACGCCCCTCCCATCCACGTACCTGTCCAATCTTCCACACCCTCCCATCCACTTACCTGTCCAAACTTCCACACCCTCGCATCCACGTACCTGTCCAAACTTCCACACCCACCCATCCACATACCTGTCCAAACTTCCACACCCTCCCATCCACGTACCTGTCCAAACTTCCACACCTTCCCATCCACGTACCTGTCCAAACTTCCACACCCTCCCATCCATGTACCTGTCCAAACTTCCACACCCTCCCATCCACGTACCTGTCCAAACTTCCACACCCTCCCATCCACGTACCTGTCCAAACTTCCACACCCTCCCATCCATGTACCTGTCCAAACTTCCACACCCTCCCATCCACGTACCTGTCCAAACTTCCACACCCTCCCATCCACGTACCTGTCCAAACTTCCACACCCTCCCATCCATGTACCTGTCCAAACTTCCACACCCCTCCCATCCACGTACCTGTCCAAACTTCCACACCTTCCCATCCACGTACCTGTCCAAACTTCCACACCCTCCCATCCATGTACCTGTCCAAACTTCCACACCCTCCCATCCACGTACCTGTCCAAACTTCCACACCCTCCCATCCACGTACCTGTCCAAAGTTCCACACCCTCCCATCCACGTACCTGTCCAAACTTCCACACCCTCCCATCCACGTACCTGTCCAAACTTCCACACCCTCCCATCCACATACCTGTCCAAACTTCCACACCCTCCCATCCACGTACCTGTCCAAACTTCCACACCCTCCCATCCACGTACCTGTCCAAACTTCCACACCCTCCCATCCACGTACCTGTCCAAACTTCCACACCCTCCCATCCACGTACCTGTCCAAACTTCCACACCCTCCCATCCACGTACCTGTCCAAACTTCCACACCCTCCCATCCACGTACCTGTCCAAACTTCCACACCCTCCCATCCACGTACCTGTCCAAACTTCCACACCCCTCCCATCCACGTACCTGTCCAAACTTCCACACCCCTCCCATCCACGTACCTGTCCAAACTTCCACACCCTCCCATCCACGTACCTGTCCAAACTTCCACACCCTCGCATCCACGTACCTGTCCAAACTTCCACACCCTCCGATCCACATACCTGTCCAAACTTCCACACCCACCCATCCACATACCTGTCCAAACTTTCACACCCTCCCATCCACGTACCTGTCCAAACTTCCACACCTTCCCATCCACGTACCTGTCCAAACTTCCACACCCTCCCATCCACGTACCTGTCCAAACTTCCACACCCTCCCATCCACGTACCTGTCCAAACTTCCACACCCTCCCATCCACGTACCTGTCCAAACTTCCACACCCCTCCCATCCACGTACCTGTCCAAACTTCCACACCCTCCCATCCACGTACCTGTCCAAACTTCCACACCCTCCCATCCACGTACCTGTCCAAACTTCCACACCCTCCCATCCACGTACCTGTCCAAACTTCCACACCCTCCCATCCACATACCTGTCCAAACTTCCACACCCTCCCATCCACGTACCTGTCCAAACTTCCACACCCTCCCATCCACGTACCTGTCCAAACTTCCACACCTTCCCATCCACGTACCTGTCCAAACTTCCACACCCTCCCATCCATGTACCTGTCCAAACTTCCACACCCTCCCATCCACGTACCTGTCCAAACTTCCACACCCTCCCATCCACGTACCTGTCCAAACTTCCACACCCTCCCATCCATGTACCTGTCCAAACTTCCACACCCTCCCATCCACGTACCTGTCCAAACTTCCACACCCTCCCATCCACGTACCTGTCCAAACTTCCACACCCTCCCATCCATGTACCTGTCCAAACTTCCACACCCCTCCCATCCACGTACCTGTCCAAACTTCCACACCTTCCCATCCACGTACCTGTCCAAACTTCCACACCCTCCCATCCATGTACCTGTCCAAACTTCCACACCCTCCCATCCACGTACCTATCCAAACTTCCACACCCTCCCATCCATGTACCTGTCCAAAGTTCCACACCCTCCCATCCACGTACCTGTCCAAACTTCCACACCCTCCCATCCACGTACCTGTCCAAACTTCTCTCAAATGGTGAGGTCAAACCCACATCCAACACTTCCACTGGCAGCTCGTTCCACAAACTTGTCATCTGCAAACTTGCTGATCCAGTTGATCTCATTGTCATCGAGATCATTGATACCGGTGAGAAACAACGGCACCGATCTCTGTGACACTCCACTAGTCACAGGCCTCCAGTCAGAGAGGCAACCATCTAGCACCACTCTCCGAATAAAGAAATTCCCCATCATGTTTCCCTTAAACATTTCACCTTTCACCCTTAACCCAACCTCAGTGGAAAAAGCCTGCTTGCATTTACGCTATCTATACCCCTCATAATTTTGAATGCCTCTATCAAATCTCCCCTCAGTCTTCTATATCCTAGAGAATAAAGCCCTAACCTACAAGCTTTGTACTCTCAAAATTTCTCTTTTGAACATCTCCCACTTGCCAAGCACACCTTTGCCAGATAGCAGCCTGTCCTATTCCACACTTGCCAGATCTTTCTGATATCATCAAAACTGGCCTTTCTCCAATTTAGATGCGAGTACCAGACCTATCCTTTTCCATAATTATAGAAACATAGAAACATAGAAAATAGGTGCAGGAGTAGGCCATTCGACCCTTCGAGCCTGCACCGCCACTTGTTATGATCATGGCTGATCATCCAACTCAGAACCCCGCCCCAGCTTTCCCTCCATACCCCCTGACCCCGTAGCCACAAGGGCCATATCTAACTCCCTCTTAAATATAGCCAATGAACTGGCCTCAACTGTTTCCTGTGGCAGAGAATTCCACAGATTCACCACTCTCTGTGTGAAGAAGTTTTTCCTAATCTCGGTCCTAAAAGGCTTCCCCTTTATCCTCAAACTGTGACCCCTCGTTCTGGACTTCCCCAACATCGGGAACAATCTTCCTGCGTCTAGCCTGTCCAATCCCTTTAGGATCTTATACGTTTCAATCAGATCCCCCCTCAATCTTCTAAATTCCAACGAGTACAAGCCTAGTTCATCCAGTCTTTCTTCATATGAAAGTCCTCCCATCCCAGGAATCAATCTGGTGAACCTTCTTTGTACTCCCTCTATGGCAAGGATGTCTTTCCTCAGATTAGGGGACCAAAACTGCACACAATACTCCAGGTGTGGTCTCACCAAGGCCTTGTACAACTGCAGTAGTACCTCCCTGCTCCTGTACTCGAATCCCTCGCTATGAATGCCAGCATACCATTCGCCTTTTTCACCGCCTGCTGTACCTGCATGCCCACTTTCAATGACTGGTGTATAATGACACCCAGGTCTCGTTGCACCTCCCCTTTTCCTAATCGGCCACCATTCAGATAATAATCTGTTTTCCTATTTTTGCCACCAAAGTGGATAACTTCACATTTATCCACATTAAATTGCATCTGCCATGAATTTGCCCACTCACCCAACCTATCCAAGTCACCCTGCATCCTCTTAGCATCCTCCTCACAGCTAACACTGCCACCCAGCTTCGTGTCATCCGCAAACTTGGAGATGCTGCATTTAATTCCCTCATCCAAGTCATTAATATATATTGTAAACAACTGGGGTCCCAGCACTGAGCCTTGCGGTACCCCACTAGTCACCGCCTGCCATTCTGAAAAGGTCCCGTTTATTCCCACTCTTTGCTTCCTGAAACTAATCTTATCTTATCTTGAAACTAATGGCGTTATGATCACTACATGCAAAGTGTTCTGCTACACAAGCATCTGTCACCTGATGGGAGATTTAGTATCACACACTGTCCCATTGGTACTTCTATGTACTGGTTAAGGACTCTTTCCCGAATACATTTGATAAACTCTTTCCCACTCAGTCCTTTTACAGTATGGGAGCCCTGGTCGGTGTGTGGAAAGTTAAAATCACCTTCTATCAGAACCTGTCTTGTTAGTCCTGACGAAGGGTCTCGGCCTGAAACGTCGACTGCACCTCTTCCTACAGATGCTGCCTGGCCTGCTGCGTTCACCAGCAACTTTGATGTGTGTTTCTATCAGAACCTTATGTTTCTTACACAGTCAGCGATTTCTCTACAAGTTTGTTCGACTACATCCCGCAGACGGTTGGGTGGTGGGGAATAACAGCCCCATTAAAGTGGTCGTACCTTTCTTACTCCACAATTCCAGCCACGACACCTCACTGGACCAGTTCTCCACTCTGTCCTGACTGAGCACTCTGTGACATTTTCCCTGACCAGTAACCCCAACCCTCCTCCATGAATCCCTCTCACTCCGTCATGTCTAAAACAACAGAACCCCAGAAGGCAGAGCTGCCAGTCGCACCCCTCCTGCAACCAACTCTCACTGATGGCTACAATATCATAATTCCTAGTGTTGATCCAGGGCCTGAGCTCATCTGCCTTTCCCACAATACTTCTTACATTGAAGTATACACAGCTCAGTACCCTAGTCACACCATGCTCAACCTTTTGATTCCTGACTTTGTCTGAGGTCTTACCAACATCTGTCTCCACAACCTCTCCACTATCTGTTCTGCCACTCTGGTTCCCACCCCCCTGAAACTCTCGTTTAAACCCCACCACGCAGCATTAACAAACCTTCCTGCTAGGATATTAGTCCCTCTCCCATTCAGGAACAAACCGTCCCTTCTGTGCAGGTCCCACCTTCCCCAGAAGAGAGCCCAATGACCCAAAAATCTCACGCCCTCCCTCCTACACCAACCCCATAGCCACGTGTTCAACTGTACAATCTCCCTAGTCCTGGCCTCACCAGCACGTGGCAGGTGTAGCAATCCTGAGATCACAGCCCTGGAGGTCCTGCCCTTTAACTTAGCACCTAACTCCCTGAACTCCCGATGCAGAACCTCGTCCCTCTTCCTACCCGCGCCACCGGTACTGACGTGGACCACGGCCTCTGTCTGCTCACCCTCCCACTTAAGAACGCCTTGGACTCAATCTGAGATGCCCCTGAGCCTGGCACCTGGGAGGCAACATACCATCCGGGTATTTCAGTCTTGCCCACAGAATCTCTTTCGTGTTCCCCAAACCAATGAATCCCTTCTCACTACAGCCCCCCCCCCCCCCACTTCCCTCTGAGCTACCCTGCGCTCCAGACCGGACCCCTGTGGTTTTCCTGTGCTGGTCATTTTCCCTTTCCAGCTGTGTGGAAAGTGGTATACCTGCTGCTGAGGGGAATGGCCACAGGGCTACTCTGCACTGGCTCCTTAACCCCTGACAGTCACCTAATTACCTGTGTCCTTCATCTTGGGTGTAACTACCTCCCTGTACGTCTTGTCTACCAACCCCTCAGCCTCCTGAATGATCCAGATTTCATCCGGTTCCAGCTCCAACTCCTCAACGAGGTCTGGAAGAAGCCGCCTGTGGATGCGCTTCTCACAGCGGTAGTCGTCAGGGACACTGGAGGTCTCCCTGCCTTCCCGCGTCCCATAAGAGAAGTATTCCCCACTCCTCCAACTGTGTGTAATAAGAAAGACAGGTTCAACAAAACCCATCCGCCTGCACCGTCGATCTTTCTTCACCGAAGCCTCAACGATCCAGAGCCTGAACTGCCCACTCTAGCGTTGGCCCACACACACAGTGACCACTCCACTTAAACCTAACTTCTTTTTGTTGGGCCAGGTTCATAATTAGCCACAATCTAATGTCTCCACTGTGCTATATTGTGCAAAATGTCCTCACTGCCCCGTTCGCTTCTTTTGAACACTCTCTCTCTCTCTCCCACTATGCACAAACCAACATCTCCTCGGGAGCAGCGTCGTGCCGACAGCCCCTCTTTTGAGACCCCTCTCCCACTATGCACAACGCAACGACTGCAGCCACGGAATTTACCTCTTCCACCCATCTCCTCCAAGCTGCTCACTTCATCTCCTGGTCTCACCCATCACCTGCCAGCACAAACTCATTCCCCTCCTCCGCCTCCCACCACCTTTGTATTCCGGACGAAGGGTCTCGGCCTGAAACGCTGACCGTGTATTCCTCTCCATCGATGCCATCGACCTGCTGAGTTCCTCCGGCATTTTGCGTGTGTCCCTCTGGATTTCCACCACCGGCGTAACCTCTTGTGTCTACCACTTGAATTTTCTCAACCCTGCCCAGCTCAGACAGAGATGGAAGCCATTCAATTTATTTTCACGCATCCGGCCCTGTTTACGCAGAGGGGCCAGCTGAACGGCGGCTGTTAATCTGAAACAAGCCCTCCCGCCGGCGGCTGTGATAACGGGGATCAGTCTGTGCAGGAGACGCCCTCTGCAGATGCAGACAGCCAGGAAACAGCAGGGTCACCAACTTTCTCACTCCCAAATAAGGGTCAAAAGCAGCAGTCAAATACGGGACACTTGTCTTTACCCCGAGAAAGACCAGCATGACCGTGAAACCTTGCGCAGGCACCTGTGTGCACACGCATGACTTGCGTATACGTGACGTGCGCATGCATGTGTGTGCCGATTTTTTTTCGACAAATCGGTTTTGGCTTAATCTTCCCGATTCTGTTCAGTGAAACTGCACTGTAGATACATTATTTCTACTTTATATAGGCTGTGTATTTATCATAGCATTCCTGCTTTTACTATATGTTCGTGTTATTTTAGGTTTTATGTGTTATTTGGTAGGTTATTGTTTGGGTCTAGGAACACTCAGAAATTTTCCCATATGAATTAATGATAATTGCTTCTGTGTTTTACACCATTTCTGCTTACGAACGGTTTCATCGGAATGCTCTACCTTAGTGGGGGAAATACAGGACAAGGGCGGTCCCATATGGGACAAACCAATTTAGCCCAGTATACGGGATGCCCTGGCTAATATGGACAGTTGGCAACCCGAGGAAACAGGTAGAGGATCAACCGGTGGGGTGGGGGGGGGCAGAAAATATCCAAGCAATGAGAGCCCCTCGTTTAGAGATCAAGCCTGACCAGTCAATTCCGTCTTCCCATGGGGTCTTTGACTTGGAAGCCCTCCAGTAAAATGGCCTAAGGGCACGGAAAGAGCCCCTTCGGCCGAAATCATCCACGGTGACCGTGCAGCCTGGAGATCCAATCCTATCTGCCCTCTGCACCTTCCCTTTCCCTACAGTCCTGTGCAAAAGTCTCAGGAGCAGCTATATGGCTGGGGTGCCTAAGACTTTGTCACAGGACTGGAGTAATTTTATGTACTGCTGCCACAAAACAAATTTCATGATATGTGTGAGTGATGATAAACCTGATTCTGATATGGGTCTCTATTGTGGACTGAGAGTGGGAAGGGGGCAAGGAGAGAGGAATCATGGTTGGGAAAAGGGGAAGGGAGAGGGGAGGGAGCGGGAAGCACCAGAGAGACATCCTGTAATGATCAATAAACCAATTGTTCGGAATCAAATGACCTTGCCTGGTGTCTCAGGGCTGGGTGTGTCTGTACCCAGCCCTGACACTCCTTCTCTGCCACCTGTCTCCCACCCCTCCCACAGTGCCCCACCTTCACCCTTACCAACATCCTTTACTCCCGCCAGATTTACAAACTCGCTCTGCGCTCCACGTTGACAAACACAGGACTGTGTAAATGTCTCAGACACCCTGGCTGTATATGTGTGGTTAAGACGTTTGCACAGCACTATGTATCCCTGTCTCAGGTACCCCTCAATCTCATGTGTTCCAGGGAATAAAGTCCCAGCGTCGTAGCTCAGGCCCCCACATCGAGACCTTTCATCACGACCCTGAGGATGAAGGCTCTTGGCCTGAACCACAGATGCTGCATGGCCTGCTGAACTCCTTCTGTGAACACTGTTAAAGTCCAGACAATTAAACATCTTCTCCACCGCTATCAGTATCCCAAATTGATCACCTCTCTCACGTCCTAGTCCTGCTGTTGGGTAAGTTCAAAGTAAATGCATTATCACAGTACATGTATGTCACCATGTACCACCCTGCGATTCATTTTCCTGCGGGCAGCCTCTATAAATCCAAGAATGCAGTGGAATCAATGAAAGACCACCCACAACAAGGATGGACAAACAACTGGTGTGCAAAAGACAACAAACTCTGCAAATACAACAGACAGCAATAATAATAATAATAAACAAACAATAAGTATCGAGAACATGACATGCAGAGTCCTTGAGAGTGAGTCCGTAGGTTGTGGGGATATTTCAGTGATGGGGCAAGTGAAGTTGAGTGATTATCCATTTGGTTCAAAAGTCCAATGGTTGAGGGTAATAACTGTTCCTGAACCTGGTGGTGTGGGACCTGAGGCTCCTGTACCTCCTTCCCGATGGAATCAGTTCAGAGTTGAGGTTATCCTCACTGTGCAGACTCTTACTGGGAGACTCCTTCTTGAATGGGGCCCCCTGATGGGAATGTTTTCACTACAAACTCCACCAAACTAGTGAGAGAAAAGAAAACGTGAGGTGGAATCTTCTCACCTCTGTCTTTGGGAAGGAGGTTCAGGAGCACCACCAGGTTCAGGAACAGTTATTACCCCTCAACCATCAGGCTCCTGAACCAGAGGAGATAACCTCAACTCTGAACTGATTCCATCAGGAAGGAGGTACAGGAGCCTCAGGTCCCACACCACCAGGTTCAGGAACAGTTATTACCCTCAACCATCAGGCTCCTGAACCAGTGAGGATAACCTCAACTCTGAACTGATTCCATCGGGAAGGAGGTACAGGAGCCTCAGGTCCCACACCACCAGGTTCAGGAACAGTTATTACCCCTCAACCATCAGGCTCCTGAACCAGTGAGGATAACCTCAACTCTGAACTGATTCCATTGGAAAGGAGGTTTCACTCCCGAACACCGCTCAGACTTAGCTGGAATGTGAAGAAGCCAAATGGTGTGTCAGCCTTTGTTAGTTGGGGGATTGAGTTCAAGTCCCGTGAGGTAATGTTGCAGCTCTATAAAACCCTGGTTAGACCTCAATTGGAGTATTGTGTTCAGTTCTGGTCACCTGATTGCAGGAGGGATGGGGAAGCTTTTGAAGGGGTGCAGAGGAGATTCACCAAGATGCTGCCTGGATTAGAGAGGGTGCAGAGGAGATTTACCAGGACACTGCCTGGATTAGAGAGGATGCAGAGGAGATTCACCAGGATGCTGCCTGGATTAGAGAGGGTACAGAGGAGATTTACCAGGACACTGCCTGGATTAGAGAGGGTGCAAAGGAGATTTACCAGGACGCTGCCTGGATTAGAGAGGGTGCAGAGGAGATTTACCAGGACGCTGCCTGGATTAGAGAGGGTGCAGAGGAGATTTACCAGGACGCTGCCTGGATTAGAGAGGGTACAGAGAAGATTTAACAGGATACTGTCTGGATTAGAGAGGGTGCAGAGGAGATTTACCAGGGTGCTGATTAGAGAGCATGTCTTATGAGGTTAAGTTGAGCGAGTGAGGGTGTTTCTCTTTGGAGTGAAGGAGGAGGAAAGTCTAGACCATAAGACGAAGGAGTAGAATTCGACTGTTCAGTCCATCAAGTCTTCTCCATTATTTCATCGTGGCCATTCTAATTCCTTCTAATTCCTTCTCTACCCCATCTCCGGCCTTCTGCCCATAACTTTCCATGCCCAGATTAATCAAGAACCCATCAACCTCCACCTTAAATGCACTCAGTGACCCGTCCTCCACAGTCACCTGTGGCAAAATATTCCACAGATTCACCACCTTCTGGATCAAAGAAAGTCCTCCTCATCTCCACTCGAAATAGACATCCCGTATTCTGAGGCTGTGTCCTCTGGTCCTAGACTCCCCCATTATAGGAAACATCCTCTCCACATCCACTCTATCTGTTTCCTCTGGTCCTAGACTCCCCACTATAGGAAACATCCTCTCCACATCCACTCTATCTGTGTCCTCTGGTCCTAGACTCCCCCAACTATAGGAAACAACCTCTCCACATCCACTCTGTCTTGGCCCTTAAACATTTGACAATTTCAATGAGATCCTCCCTCAGTCTTCACAACTCCAGCGAGGACAGACCCAGAACTATCAGATGCTTCTCAAGAGTAAACCTCCCACAACACCACATGGCTGTGGGGCGGGGTGGGGTGGTGGTGGGTTATTCGGCCACTGTAGATTGTCCCCGCTTCTCCTGCCCAGTGTGTTGGTGACGAGAGAATCAGGGTGGGTCTGATGGGAACGTCGAGGGATTAGATCACACGGGATCTGGGCCGAGCTCGCTGATTCAGTACAAAATTGGCTTGATGGAAGGAGTAAGTAGATGGTTGCGGAGGGCCCTTGTTCAGACTGGAGGCCTGTGACCAGTGGGACGCCACGTTGCTCGAAGGGCTGTGCTGTGCTCTTTGTGTGAGATGTGGGAATTCAGAGAGTCCCCCAGCCTTCCGGAAAACCACATCTGCACCGGGTGCACAGAGCTGCAGCTCCTCGGAGAACGTGTTAAGGAGCAGGGGTGCAGCTCGATGACCTTTGACTCATCCGGAGAATGAGGGGTGGATAGATAGGAGCTACAGGGAGGGAGTCACCCCTGAGTTGAGGGACGCAGGTAGCTGGGTGACCATCAGGAGAGAGAAAGGCAATGGGCAGCCCGTGCAGAGTTCCCCTGTGGCCGTCCCCCCAATAACACTTTACTGTTGAGGGGGTGAGGTAACAGTGACCAGGTCTCTGGCACCGAGTCTGGCTCAGTGAAGTGGGCGAGGGGGGCGGGGGGAGAGGAGGACTGAGGTAGTGATCGGGGATTCCATCGTCAGAGGAGCAGTCAGTAGATCCTGTGGATGCTGTAGATATGTGGCAAGTGTAGAACCATTATCAATACTCGTCAGAGATCGTCTGCCTGGCGTCAGTGGTCACATCACCAGGACTTGTGATCTGCACCGGCTGCTCATACAACCGTCCACCACCTGATCCCACGGCTTCACGTCACCCTGACCGGGGGCTAACCAGGTGCTACACATTGCCCAAGGGTGACCTGCAGGCTAGTGGAGGGAAGGAGCACCTTACACCTCTTTTGGTAGAGATGTGTCTCCACCCTGCCACCCAGGTCATGAAAGAAGCTTATAAGATAGAAACATAGAAAATAGGTGCAGGAGTAGGCCATTCGGCCCTTCGAGCCTGCACCGCCATTCAGTATGATCATGGCTGATCATCCAACTCAGAACCCTGTACCTGCCTTCTCTCCATACCCCCTGATCCCTTTAGCCACAAAGGCCATATCTAACTCCCTCTTAAATATAGCCAATGAACTGTCCTCAACAGTTTCCTGTGGCAGAGAATTCCACAGATTCACCACTCTCTGTGTGACGTTAGTCCTGACGAAGGGTCTCGGCCTGAAACGTCGACTGCGCCTCTTCCTACAGATGCTGCTTGGTCTGCTGCGTTCACCAGCAACTTTGATGTATGTTGCTTGAATTTCCAGCATCTGCAGAATTCCTGTTGTTTACTCTCTGTGTGAAGAAGTGTTTCCTCATTTTGGTCCTAAAAGGCTTCCCCTTTATCCTCAAACTGTGACCCCTCGTTCTGGACTTCCCCAACATCGGGAACAATCTTCCTGCATCTAGCCTGTCCAATCCCTTTAGGATCTTATACGCTTCAATCAGATCCCCCCTCAATCTTCTAAATTCCAACGAGTACAAGCCCAGTTCATCCAGTCTTTCTTCATATGAAAGTCCTGCCATCCCAGGAATCAATCGAACCTTCTTTGTACTCCCTCTATGGCAAGAATGTCTTTCCTCAGATTAGGGGACCAAAACTGCACACAATACTCCAGGTGTGGTCTCATCAAGGCCTTGTACAACTGCAGTAGTACCTCCCTGCTCCTGTACTCGAATCCTCTTGCTATAAATGCCAGCATACCATTCGCCTTTTTCACCGCCTGCTGTACCTGCATGCCCACTTTCAATGACTGGTGTATAATGACACCCAGGTCTCGTTGCACCTCCCCTTTTCCTAATCGGCCACCATTCAGATAATAATCTGTTTTCCTGTTCTTGCCACCAAAGTGGATAACTTCACATTTATCTGCCATGAATTTGCCCACTCACCTAACCTATCCAAGTCACCCTGCATCCTCTTAGCATCCTCCTCACAGCAAACACTGCCACCCAGCTTCGTGTCATCCGCAAACTTGGAGATGCTGCATTTAATTCCCTCGTACAGGCAGAGGTGTGGTTTGAAATGGCATCATAGGACCATAAGACATACTTGCAGGAGCAGAATTAAGCTATTCGGCCCATCCAGTCTCTTCCCTGTCCTCCCTGTGACCTTTGACACCCTGATTAATCAGGAACCGGGCAACCTCTATTTAAGTATACCCATGAGTGGGGTGGCCATGCTCCAAACCAACAAAGAAAAATGATCTTATCTCGATAAAAATAACTTAACAAAACTGAATTAGCGATATAGTGCTCAAATCAGCGTAACAAAGCGTTCCAATTAGCGGTACCAGAAGTAGCATCCTACACGTGTTTTGGCAAAGTTGGCGACCTAGTTAATAACATCCCAATTCATGATCGACATAAGTAAGTGTCAGCAAAAAATATATCAGCCTGGAGCTTACCCTGCTCTCAACTAGACTTAACTATTACACAGGCGTGAATATGCAATTATTCCCGTTTGATTCCACCGCGTGGCCGATTACCATAATAAATGCACCACAAAATACAAAACAGACAGGAATTAGATACATCGCTCCTACAGACATAAACTAACGCCCCACAGACTTCCGAAACAACGGGACAGATGTTTAGCTCCGGCCTCTAAACTAGAAGTAACTTAGTTTTAAATTTTAAAATGCAGCAAGTTATAACAGGTCCCCTTTTTTCCCTCTAAAATTGAAATGCAAATAAGATTCAGATTTATTTTGAAGATTACAGTGAAATGTGTCATTTGCATTAGCAACCAACACACCTGGGGATATCATGGCCAGTACAGGCGTGACAGGCTGAAGGATTTGTTTCTGCACGGCTCTGTGTTTGAATCTGCTGTGGGTGTCCCCACACACAGGATGGTGGTAATTTTATGTATTCCACTGTACTGCCGCCACACAGTAAAACAAATTTCATGACATATGTGAGTGATGATAAACCTGATTCTGATCTGGGTCTCTATTGTGGACTGAGAGTGGGAAGGGGACAGGGAGAGGGGAATCATGGTTGGGAAAAGGGGAAGGGAGAGGGGAGGGAGCGGGAAGCACCAGAGAGATATTCTGTAATGATCAATAAACCAATTGTTTGGAATCAAATGACCTTGCCTGGTGTCTCAGGGCTGGGTGTGTCTGTACCCACCCCTGACACTCCTTCTCTGCCACCTGTCTCACACCCCTCCCACGGTGTCCCACCCTCACCATTCCCAACATCCTTTGTTCCCACCAGATTTACAAACTCGCTCTCTGCTCCAAGTTGACAAATACAGTACTGTGTGAAAGTCTTAGGCACCCCAATATGAGCCGAAGAATTTTTTACAGGGCTGCAGAAGACATATTGTATACACTGTGTATAGAGTTGCGATGCATTCTCTATTGAGTTGGAGATTATGGCTAAGCAGGGAGCGTAGTTGAGTAATATTGTAAATTTATTCAGCATTGTTTGTTTGAAATAATTAGAATCATAAGATTTTAGAAAAGTACAACACAGAAACAGGCCCTTCAGCCCATCTAATCCACAGCAATTCATAGAAACTGCCCACTCCCATCGACCTGTACCGGGGCCACAGCTCTCCATACCCCTCCCATCCACATACCTATCCGAACTTTGCTTAAACATTGAAATCAAGCTCGCATGCACCACATGCACTGGCAGATCGTTCACCCTCTGGGTGAAGAAGTTCAGCCTCATGTTCCCCCTAAAGTTTTCACCTTTCACCCTTAACCCATGACCTCTGGTTGTAGTCCCACCCAACCTCAGTGGAAAAAGCCTGCTTGCATTTACCTGATCTATACCCTCATAACTTTGTACACTTCAAATCGAATCTCCTCTCAATCTTCTACGCCCCCAGGAATAAAGTCCAAACCTATTCAATCTTTCCTTATAACTCGCGTCCTCCAGACCTTCGAACATGCTTGTAGATTTTCTCTGTACTTTTTCAACTGTAATGCCCTGGTTCACCTCTTTACTGTTTTGCTGTAGGTATTTCGTTTGGCAGCTCTGTACGAGCTGTTTGTTCTGCTTTCAGCCTGTGGAATGTGTTCCAGCCTATTAGCGGGAGGGTTTCTTGGTGAGGGACAATAAGATGGGTCTTTGGGCTTTTGTTCGAGAAGAGATGAAGAGAGACGACGCTGGGGAGAACCGGTCGTAGCATTCGATCCGGTGGGAGACCCGTTTGTTCGAGATGGATTGCGAGCAATGTGGTGTGTGTTTTCACGTTGACCGAGGGCCCAGTGCGTGAGTGACAGAGAAGTTCAAGATGAGCTCCAATTTGTGCGCATTTGACTGCTTAATTAGACTGGGCCCTTTTCTTTTTGTTATTCTTTACCAACCCTTCAGTTAAGATTCACAAATCTAATTCCTTTAATCATATGCAGTGTGGTGTCTGTTATTTTGTGGCACTAATTTGTAACAGGGTCGCAAATTACACAGCATCCACACAAACCGGGGTTTGGGGTGGAACAGGTCATCTCAATCTCATGAGTTTGGTGCGACTTGAGAGTATCTCCCCTAGACTTCTGCAGCCAAGGAAACCAGGGTGTTTCACAACCTTTCCTGTAGGTAGAACAAAGAAATCTACAACACATTACAGGCCCTTCGGCCCACAATATAGTGCTGACCATGTAACCTACTCTAGAAACTGCCTAGAATTTCCCTAGAGCGCAGCCCTCTATTTTTCTAAGTTCCATGTACCTATCTAAGAGGCCCTAAAAGACCTTATTGTATCCAAAGTTAGGTGACCAGAACTGCACACAATATTCCAAACTTGACCTCACCAACGTCTTATACAACTTCAACATAATATCCCAACTCCTGTACTCAATACTTTAATTTATGAAGGCCAATGTGCCAGAAGCTTTCTTTACGACCCTCTCTACCTGTGACGCCACTTTCAATGAATTATGGGCCTGTATTCCCAGATCCCTTTGTTCTACCACACTCCTGTGCACCCTACTGGTTGTTATGTGGGAGAGTGCAGAGCACACCAGCACGCCAGTGTGCAGGCTATTCAACTGAACCTTATTGGCAACACTGCTTCCACAGCGTGTGAACTCCTCCCATGAGGGGGCGACTAACTGAGTGACATAGGATTAACCCATTAAATACCACAATATCTCCCCTCCATGAAAAAAAGAGAAGTTATTTATGTACTTCTTGTCTATGGAATTTATAGGCATTGAAATTGAATGATTTAGTTCACTTCACCCAAAGCAAGCAACTTATGCTCCTTACGTAAACACGAAAAAGAATTGCCAATAGAGTAACTGTCCTGACGAATGGTCTCGGCCTGAAACGTCGACTGCGCCTCTTCCTATAGATGCTGCTTGGCCTGCTGCGTTCACCAGCAACTTTGATGTATGTTGCCAATAGAGTAACTGTCTTTTTCTTTGTTTTTAATGGTCTCACTCTCAGCTTCCTCCTTTTTTGCACCAATTCCCTTTTGTGAAAGTACTCTTTAAAAAAGAATCTGACGGAGGTCAGGACAGACTACCTGAACACTCTGGCAAAGTGAGAGGATTACTCCCCCTCTTTAGTCACTTGTCCTAAGCTGTTAGCTGTGGAGTGTATCTCTGTAGTGGGTCAGATAAACAACCCCATCGGGTATCGGTTCCTGGAAGTGTTGGAGTGGATGGAGATTCTTGAACAGGTAGGTGGGTCTCGTCACCAGGACCAGGCCTTCTATTTCTCTCTCTACCTTTCATGGACTTTGAATTCGCACGAGCACACTCCCGTTCTGCCTGATCTCACCTTGACTTGTCCCGATCACAAACCATCCTGCTGTGTCCTGCCGGGCGCCTGTTCCTTTGGTGAGTTGGTCTGCAACCCGAAGAAACTCCGCCACTCCTGACCGGCGACAAAGGTTTTGTTCTGTGTCTGAGGTCGTGCGTGCTTTCTCACGCGACGCTGTCTCAAAATTTCTCACTGCTGACGTAATGGTGTCTCTGAAGAAGCAGCGTTCGGGTTACGGTTAGAGATAACGGATGCTTTGGAATGTGAACCGTCCAGTGAGGGGAGGGTGTTTTTCCTGTTGCGTGTCCGACTCCGGGGTGAGCTGGGTCTTTGGTTTGGCGGGAGATGGAGAGAGAAGACGCTGGAGAGGAGAGGTCGTAGGAGTGGATTGGAGTGGGGCAGGGAGGTGACAAAACCCGGGGAAATCAGTGGAGGATCGTTGAAGGGGAAACCGAGAGCTCCAACTTGCGCACATCAGACTGTTCCACTAAAATGGGCCCTTTTCCCTTTTTGCTTTCTCTTTACTAACCCTGTAGTCAAATTAAGAATTATAAAGCTAAATTGTTTCATTGTGTATAGAAACATAGAAACATAGAAAATAGGTGCAGGAGTAGGCCATTCGGCCCTTCGAGCCTGCACCGCCATTTATTATGATCATGGCTGATCATCCAACTCAGAACCCCGCCCCAGCTGATTGTAACGGGGTAACGAATCACACAGCATCCACCCAAACGGGGGTCTCCGGTGAGCTCGCACATTTGGCGGGGCCAGAGATGGAGAGATGGCCCTCCCTAGACGTACGCAGCCCACAGAACCGGAGTGTTACATGAGTGAGGTTGGAGAAGGGAAGGAAGAAGGGGTAGGCCTGTTCTCAGTCTCTGGCCCGTTGACAGCTCTGACGGACCGTAGCCATTCGCAAGGGGCGTGGAGTGACAAGCCAACAGTACTTTTGCTTCAGTAGGAGGCTCCTAACAGCTTACACAGCTCTTTCCATTTCTCTGTTTCTCTGTGGATTCTGTGGACTAGGGGTTTGAACTCATAGTCCCTCACAAAGGCTTTGAACTCCGGGGGGCTGAATTGTGGATCGTTGTCTTTTCACAAGTGTCTGGTGAGTGAATACAGCTGTTAGGTGCCGGGTAACTGCTACTGAGGAAGTCGAGGACAGCTCGGACACCTCAACATTCCATGATTAGTAATCCACAGTCAGGAGTATTTGCCTCTTTCCAGCTCGGAAATGTTTGTGCCTGCGATTTGCCGAGGAAAGTCTGGGAATTCTGTGGGACGGACACGATTTTTGTGCAGTTCTCTGTCTGATTCACACTGTTTTACATAATCTCCCAGCTGTGTGCTCAGACCAGGCCATCACATGGATTGTCTTGCTCATTTTCAGATGCCTTGATGACCTTGGTGGATCTGACTGATGACTTTGGCGTGCATAGAAGCAGGAATTCTGAGCCAGGAGCCCTTTAACAGAAAGCTATCAGGGATGGTGAGTGCCTCTCCTTCAAGCCAGCGAGGTCTGAGCTGGTGAGCTCCCTTTTGGCCATCCATGCTTACAGTATTGCAAGACCTTGCTGCAGATCTGGTCCTTTTTCAATATCGTGAATTTTGTCCAATTTACTCTGTGATGCAGGAGAGCTCTCAGTACCTGGGCTAAGCAGATGTTGGCATCTTCCACGAGGGTGCAGTTGGATTCTGTCCGCGCTCTTCTGCATGGCATCCACGACAGGGTGTCTTGTGTTGTGAAAGATTTGCCGGGGACATGTTCAATGTCATCACAGTATCACACAAGCCTCATGCTGAATGTTTGCAGATGTGGAGACCAGGAACTGAATTGAATGGACTTTTTTCTTACATCCTTCACGTACGTGAGGAGTAAAAGTCTTCATGTTATGTTTCCAATGTGCAATGTGAAATCATACTAATTTATAATAATTTATATAAATATGACAGTCAATGTAACAGAAATACACTCAAATCAGCGTAAGTTAATTAGTCTAAGCTAATTGGAAGAAGCTGTCCCGGAGCCTGTTGGTCCTGGCTTTTATGCTCCGGTACTATTTCCTGGATGGTAGCAGTAGGAACAGTTCGTGGTTGGGGTGACTCGGGTCCCCAATGATCTCACACCCGTCTTTGTAAATGTCCTGAATCATGGGAAGTTCACAACTACAGATGTGCTGGGCTGTCCGCACCACCCTCTGCAGAGTCCTGCGATTAAGGGAGGTACAGTTCCCATACCAGACAGCGATGCAGCCAGTCAGGATGCTCTCAATTGTGCTCCTGTAGAAAGTTCTTTGGATCTGAGGGCCCATACCAAACTTGTTCAACCGTCTGAGGAGAAAGAGGCACTGTTGTGCCTTTTTCACCACACAGCTGGTGTGTACAGACCAGGTGAGGTCCTCGGTGATGTGGATGCTGAGGAACTTATAGCTGTTCACCCTCTCAACCCCAGATCCACTATGTCAATAGAGGTTAGCCCGTCTCCATTCCTCCTGTAATACACAACCAGCTTCTTTATTCCTGCGACATTGAGGGAGAGGTTGTTTTCTTGACACCACTGTGTCAGAGAGATGACTTCTTCCCTGTAGGCCACCTCGTTATTGTTTGAGAAAAGGCCTTCATTGTAGTGTCGTTGGCAAAGTTAATTATCAGATTAGAGCTGTGGGTATACAGGGAGTAAAGGAGGGGACTTAGTACACAGCCCTGAGGGGCACCTGTGTTGAGGGGCAGGGGGGCAGAGGTGAGGGAGCCCACTCTTCCCACCTGTCGGTGATCTGACAGGAAGTCCAGAATCCAGCTGCACAAGGCAGGGTGAAGGCCGAGGTCTCTGAGCTTCTTGTCGAGCCTGGAGGGAATCATGTTGTTGAATGCTGAACTGTAGTCCAAGAACAGCAGTCTCACATAAGCATGCCTCTTCTCCAGATGTGTAAGAATGCTGTGTAGAGCTGTGGCTATTGCATCATCTGTCAATTGGTTGTGTCGGTAGACGAGTTGTAGGGGGTCCGGTGTGGGTGGTAACAAGCTGCAGATGAAGTCCTTGACCAGCCTCTCAAAGCATTCGTTTATTATTGAGGTGAGTGTGACAGGACGCCAGTCATTCAGACATGTTACCTCGGTCTTTTTTGGTACAGGGACAATGCTGGATAACTTGAAGTAGGAGGGCACTCTACACTGGGAGAGGGAGAGATTAAAAATGTCAGTAAACACACCTGCCAGTTGTGCTGGGCACATCCTGAGTACTCGCCCTGGGACGCCGTCCGGTCCCGCAGCCCTGCGACTGTCCACTCGTTGGAGACATCTGCGTACCTCAGCCTCAGGGATGACCAGGTTGCAGGTTGTAGCGGTGGCTTTCCTCGGAGTTAGTGACATCCAACCGAGCGTAAAAGCGATTGAGCTCTTCTGGGAGAGAGGTACGTCATGCAAGTGCTTCGAGTTGAGGAAGCTGACAAGTGGCTTGTGGTCTGTTTCAAACAGGAACTTAGTGCCCAGGAAGTGTTAAATGCTGAAGCATTCACAAACCCACATGAGAGTCAGTGTCTCCTTTTCGATTTGGGCGTGACGCTGTTCAGTAAGAGTCTTGATGCATATGCCACCAGTTTCCATACACCACTGCAGTCGTGCATGAGCGACCCCCCCTCCCCCCGAGGCCAAAGGAAGGGGCACCTGCTCAGTCCTTGGTTGCTTTGTTCAGATCAAAGAATGGCAATGTTGACAGAGAGATAAATTCTGCTTCAAGTCCCGTGGTGCACCCCGGGTCCAAACATTTCTCTGAGAGAGGAGGTCACGTAGTGGCTTTGATTTCTCTGCTAAATCTGGAGTGAACTTACCCAGGCGGTTTTCTCTGCCAAGGAAATTGCGGATCTCTGATACATTCGTAGCTCCTGCCAGGTTGTTGCACTCTCTCTGAGGACAGCTGGTGGCCAAAGAACTTCACCTCCAACTTTGCAAATTTGCATTTCTTTTAGTTCAGGGTGATTGCAGTCTGTTTCAGTTTCTCCGAGGCAGCTGCCACTCTTTGGTCATGTTCCTCACTTGAGCCTCCAAAGGTGAGTCTATCATCTACTCTTCCCCGTCCCTAGAAAGTTTTGTTCATCCTCATCTAAAAGTGTTCAGGAGCTGAAGAGATGTCAAAAGGGAGTCTCTTGAAGGCATACCATCCACAAGGTCTGATAAAGGTTGTGAGCTGCTGTCACTCAGGAGCTAAACGTATCTGCCAGAACCCTGAGTTTGCATCTAGTTTGGTGAAGAACATTGCTCAACCCAGCATACCCAATGTTTGCTCAACAGACAGGGGTGCAGTGCTAGCTGGAGCGCACCAGAGAGCGTCCGGCACCTCTTTAAGAAAGAAGCCAAAATAAACAAGCTAATTGATTAGGTGCCGCCCAGAGTGATTTGAGTATCTCAGAAACTGCTGACCTCCTGGGATTTTTACGCACAACAGACTCTGGAGTTTACAAAGAATGGTGCCAAAAACAAAAAACATTCAGCGAGTGGCTGTTCTGTGAGCGAAAACATCTTGTTAAATCCACTTATTTCACTTGTCTGTTTTGTTTGAGCTGAGATCTACTGTTACCTCTTTCTGTCGTCTTTCCGGCTGCACTTTGTTTCCTCTTCCAGCTGTCTTGTGAAATATTCTTTGGATTTGTCCTGAACTGTTTTGTACTCCCTTTCCCTGAGCACCTGTCCACCCATGATGTCATCTGCTTTGCCACCCATGCTTACTTGATTAACTCTAAATCTCTGAGAATGTCTGAGCCATCTCCCAGAGTCCCCTGGTTTCGAGAAATCAAATGTCTTGGAGGGGGGGCTTTGTTAGGTAAGTTGATGTAGGTGCTGCAGGCATTTGCTCCATTTTCCTGTTTGTTTATTTATTATTTTATTTATTTGGACTACAAAAGTCTTCTTTCCTCTCCCTGAGAGTCTGACTGACTTCTCTGCTCTGTCTGTGTCTCTGTGTATTCTCCCCAGGCTAGTGGACCACAGATTATTACAATGTATCCACTTCTGGGTGCAGCCAGATAGTGTTGCCTAGCAACCTGGCCAGTTCTCAGCTCAGCCTCATAGTGCATACAATTAGCAAAATAAGTTGCTGGATAATTTACACAGATATGTGAAGAAGAATAGAATTACTTCTTTCTTGTTGGTGTCCCGATTCATTGATGATCAGCCATTTCTGACACCACACTGTGTTCATCACGAGGGACAGCTCGGGACATAGAAACATAGAAACATAGAAAATAGGTGCAGGAGTAGGCCATTCGGCCCTTCGAGCTTGCACCACCATTTATTATGATCATGGCTGATCATCCAACTCAGAACCCTGCACCAGCCTTCCCTCTATACCTCCGATCCCCGTAGCCATAAGGGCCATATCTAACTCCCTCTTAAATATAGCCAATGACCTGGCCTCAACTGTTTCCTGTGGCAAAGAATCCCACAGATTCACCACTCTCTGTGTGAAGAAGTTTTTCCTAATCTCGGTCCTAAAAGGCTTCCCCTTTATCCTCAAACTGTGACCCCTCGTTCTGGACTTCCCCAACATTGGGAACAATCTTCCTGCATCTAGCCTGTCCAATCTCTTTAGGATCTTATACGTTTCAATCAGATCCCCCCTCAATCTTCTAAATTCCAACGAGTACAAGCCCAGTTCATCCAGTCTTTCTTCATATGAAAGTCCTGCCATCCCAGGAATCTGGTGAACCTTCTTTGTACTCCCTCTATGGCAAAGATGTCTTTCCTCAGATTAGGGGACCAAAACTGCACACAATACTCCAGGTGTGGTCTCACCAAGGCCTTGTACAACTGCAGTAGTACCTCCCTGCTCCTGTACTCGAATCCTCTCGCTATAAATGCCAGCATACCGTTCGCCTTTTTCACCGCCTGCTGTACCTGCATGCCCACTTTCAATGACTGCTGTATAATGACACCCAGGTCTCACACCAGGAGGCCAGCACAACAGTAAGCAGGATATCCAGCTGAACTTTATTGATAACACTGCTCGTACAAAATATGAGCTTCTCCCATGTGGGGGTGGCTAACTGCGTGGCATAGGATTAACCCATTAACTACCACAACGTTCACTGTGTAAGACCTACCCGAGCTGGTCCTCTCAAAGTGCAACACCTCTCTCTTGTCTGTATTAAGTTCCATCTGCCAATTTTCCCAACTGGTCCAGATCCCACTGCAAACTCTGATAGTCTTCCTCACTGTCCACTACACCAGGGATCGCCAAACTTTTTTGCACCGTGGACCAGTTTAATACTGACAATATTCTAGTGGACCGGCCGACGGGGGGTGGGGTGAGGGCTGGTGTTCAAGTTCAACAGTACGTGACAGGGAATGAGGAAAGGTGCAGCTGGCTCATATCATTTCATACCACCAAAACATATCTTTCCCTCGTGGCCAGGTAGCACATGCTTTGCGGCCCGGTGGTTGGGGACCGCTGCACTACACCCCCAATCTTGATATCATCTGCAGATTTGCTGATCCGGTTCACCACATTATCATCCGTATCATTGATATAGATGACAAACGATAATGGACCCAGCACCGATCCTTGTGGCACTGCACTAGTCACCGGGCTCCAGTCAGAAAAGAACCATCTACTGTCACCCTCCGGCTTCGCTCACAAAGCCAATGTCTAATCCAATTTACTACCTCATATAACCATATAACAATTACGGTACAGAAACAGGCCATCTCAGCCCTTCTAGTCCGTGCCAACCTCTTACCCTCACCTAGTCCCACCAACCTGCACTCAGCCCATAACCCTCCATTCCTTTCCTGTCCATATATCTATCCAATTTAACTTTAAATGACAACATCGAACCTGCCTCAACCACTTCTGCTGGAAGCTCGTTCCACACAGCTACCACTCTCTGAGTAAAGAAGTTCCCCCTCATGTTACCCCTAAACTTTTGCCCTTTAACTCTCAACTCATGTCCTCTTGTTTGAATCTCCCCCACTCTCAATGGAAAAATCCTATCCCCGTCAACTCTATCTATCCCGCTCATAATTTTAAACACCTCTATCAAGTCCCCCCTCAACCTTCTACGCTCCAAAGAATAAAGACCTAACTTGTTCAACCTTTCTCTGTAACTCAGGAGATGGAACCCAGGCAACATTTTAGTAAATCTCCTCTGTACTCTCTCAATTTTATTGACATCTTTCCTATGACACCTTTCTGATCTTGAATGCTGAGCAACTGAACCTTCTTGACCAACTTTCCATGCAGGACCTTGTCAAAATGACTTACTAAAGTCCCTGTAGACAACATCCACCGCCTTGCCTTCCTCAACCTTCCCAGCAACTTCCTTGAAAAACTGTGAGATTAGTTAGACATGACTACCTACAAAGCTGACTATCCCGAATCAGTCCATGTCTATCCAAATACTTGTAATTCTGGTCCCCAGAATGCCTTCCAATAACTTTCCCACTACAGCTGTCAGACTCACCAGCCTATAATTTCCTGGTTTATTTTTAGAACCTTTCTGAAACAGCAGAACAACATTGGCTGTCTTCCAATTCTCCAGTATCTCACCTGTAGCCAATGTTGTAAATATTTCTTCTCAGGCCTCAGCAATTTCTGTACTTGTCTCCCACAGGAAATATCTTGTCAGTCCTTGGGGATTCATCCACTCTAATTCACCTTAAAACAGCAAACACCTTCTCCTCTGTAATCTATAGAGAGTCCAACCTTGCTGCTGCTTTGCCTCACTCCTATAGACTCTGTGTCTGTCTCCTGAGTAAATACAGATGCAAAAAACAAAATCCATTTAAGATCTCCCCATCTCTTTTGGCTCCATACATAGATAACCATTCTGATCTTCCAGAGGACCAATTCTGTCCCTTGCAATCCTTTTGCTCTTAACATATCTATAGAATCCCTTAGGATTCTCCTTCACCTCGTCTGCTAAGGCAACCTCATGCCTGTTTTTAGCCTTCCTGATCTCCTTCTTAAGTGTTCTCTTGCGTTTCTTGTACTCCATAAGTACCTCATTTGTTCCTACTTGCCTATTCCTGCTATGCACCCCCATTTTTCTCTTAACCAGAACCTCAATCTCTCTTAAAAAACCAAGCTTCCCTACACCTTTTATTCTGACAGGCACATATGAAATTTCACCCTCAAAATTTCAGTTTTGAAGGCCTCCCACTTACCAAGTACACTTTTGTCAGCCTGCCCCAATCCACACCTGGCAGATAATTTCTGATACCTTCAAAATTGCCCTTTGTCAACCCGGGGACCAGATGGGTTATACGTAAAAGTATGGAAATGGCATACGTCATCCTGGCACCACGTTACTGAATGTAAAACTAAGAACGTTCACAAGTTATTCTCTTCTCTGTGTTTTGCATTCAAATGGTGTTTTACATGTTTTGGAATTACAAAAACTTAACAGAATCATACCTCCAACTTTCACATTCAATGCATCCCATCACAAAAAAAACCGATGCACTGCTAAATCCAAAGATTTTCACCCAGTAAGTGGTGAGGTCTGGAACTCAGAGCCTAAAATGGTGGGTTCAATGTTCAAAGAAAACTTACTATTGAAGTGCATATACGTCACCAGATTCTATCCCGAGGAAGGGTCTCAGCCTGAAACATCGACTGTTTATTCTTTTCCATAGATGCTGCCTGACCTGCTGAGTTCCTCCAGCATTTTGTGTGTGTTGCTCTGGATTTCCAACATCTACAGAATCTCTGGTATTTATGATACTTCACCATGAGTTTCATTTTCTTCCAGGGATTCAAAGTAGATATAAAGAAATACAATGAAAAACTACACACAAAGACTGAGAAACAACCCGTGTGCAAAAGAATACAAAGTGTGCAAATACAAAAATGAATAATAAACAGATAGAGAGAGAGAGATACACAGATAGAGAGATAGATAGACAGAGATACACAGGTAGAGAGATAGAGACACACAGATAGAGAGAGATAAAGAAGTAGAGATACACAGATAGACAGACAGGTGGATAGATAGACAGATAAATACATAGATAATACTGAGAACATGAGTTGTAGAGCTCTTGAAAGTGAATTCATTGGTTGTGGGGCAAGTGAAGTTATTCCCTCTGGTTCAGGAGCCTGATGGTTGAGGGGTAATAACTGTTCCTGAACCTGGTGGTGTGGGACCTGAGGCTCCTGTATCACCTTCCCATTGGAATCAGTTCAGAGGTGAGGTTATCCTCACTGGTTCAGGAGCCTGATGGTTGAGGGGTAATAACTGTTCCTGAACCTGGTGGTGTGGGACCTGAGGCTCCTGTATCACCTTCCCATTGGAATCAGTTCAGAGGTGAGGTTATCCTCACTGGTTCAGGAGCCTGATGGTTGAGGGTAATAACTGTTCCTGAACCTGGTGGTGTGAGACCTGAGGCTCCTGTATCACCTTCCCATTGGAATCAGTTCAGAGGTGAGGTTATCCTCACTGGTTCAGGAGCCTGATGGTTGAGGGTAATAACTGTTCCTGAACCTGGTGGTGTGGGTCCTGACGCTCCTGTACCTCCTTCCCGATGGAATCAGTTCAGAGTTGAGGTTATCCTCACTGGTTCAGGAGCCTGATGGTTGAGGGGTAATAACTGTTCCTGAACCTGGTGGTGTGGGACCTGAGGCTCCTGTACCTGCTTCCCGATGGAATCAGTTCAGAGTTGAGGTTATCCTCACTGGTTCAGGAGCCTGATGCTTGAGGGGTAATAACTGCTCCTGAACCTGGTGGTGTGAGTCCTGAGGCTCCTGGATGGCAGCAGAGAGAAGAGAGCATGTCCTGGGTGGTGGGGGTCCCTGATGATGGATGCTGCTTTCCTGCAACAATGTTTTATATAGACGTGTTCAATGGTGGGGGGAGGCCTTTTCCTGTGATGAACTGGGGTCTTGATTTCAAAGCCTGAAGGGCTGTGTGGAGGCAGAGAAGAGGGCCATTCAGTCCATCAAGTTGGGTGTGGATTTCAAGAGCAATGACCCTCTGGACTATGAACCCAGAAGATGGGGTTGGTTTTGGAGCCCAACAGGCTGATTTGCCTCTTCCCATCTTGTTAGATCCCCGATCGTTGGGTGAAAACCTCTCCCATTCACTCCCAGGGTGCATTCCCAATGGACCAAACCCCTCACCCTTCACCCTGGTGGTAGAGAACCCTCCTTGTCACTCTGACCATGAGCAATGGGCACGGAGAGTTTGCCAGCGAGGAGGGAGGTGGGCACTTACCGCGCGAATAGGATTACACTGGTCGATAGGGTTCTTGAAGTCGGTGCCCAGCTCATCGAAAGCAATAATCTGTAACAGAGAGACAAGGGGGAGTGAGTGACGGGGGAACAAGGTGACACGTTGGGTCAGTACAGATGCTGGTCATCCTAGAGATCATGGGGTAAGAGGCCTGAGTCAGTGATGTACCAATCTGTGACTTGATGTTTTACCGAGACTTCTACAGATACCCGTCTGTGAACAAACCTGTACTCGACCGTGGGGGGTGGGGGGGGTGCGCTGATAGCGTAACATTACCATTTCTCCAATGGCCGCTCTGTGTGTGTGTGTGTGTGTGTGTGTGTGTGTGTGTGTGTTTGTGTGTGTTTCTCACAGAACCCAGACTCCCCTCGGCATTTTCCCAAAGGACAGAATTGGAGTGCCAGGGAGTAATGGGTGCTCGCTGGTATGGGGGTATGCTGACCCCGGTTGCTGGGGTCCGTCACTGGCCAAAGACCCTGCCGCTCCATTCACAGTGCCCTGGGATTCAGCTGGTGGGCTCCTGGGCCCTCAGGCCCTCGAGGTGAACCGTCAACACCTCGCAGAGGGGAGCCTCACTGTCTGAGTCTCTGTGCGGCCCCAGCAGAACGAAACATGGCTGTTGGGTATTTAATATTTCAGTAATATTTGAGCAATATTGTAAATATTTTGTTTGATTTCAGAATGTATTGCAGTTTAATGTAAAAGTACGGAAATGGCATACGTCATTATGCCACCAGGTCATATGTACATGTCTTGCTTCAATCAAGAATGAAGCTGGACTCACATTCTAGACTCCCTTATCTTTTTCTTCCAATTAGTTTTTATGTTTTGGAATTGCATAACATAACAGTGTTATCTCCAAACTTACTCCTATTGGACACTATCATATAACCATATAACAATTACAGCACGGAAACAGGCCATCTCGGCCCTTCTAGTCCGTGCCGAACTCTTACTCTCACCTAGTCCCACCGACCTGCACTCAGCCCATAACCCTCCATTCCTTTCCTGTCCATATATCTATCCAATTTAACTCTAAATGACAATATCAAACCTGCCTCAACCACTTCTGCTGGAAGCTCGTTCCACACAGCTACCACTCTCTGAGTAAAGAAGTTCCCCCTCATGTTACTGCTAAACTTTTGCCCTTTAACTCTCAACTCATGTCCTCTTGTTGGGAAAAACTCCTGTTGTATGGGATAACGGCTGGCAACTCTTTCCAAACCCCTTCCTTCCCATCGTACAGGATCCTTTTCCAATTCCAATTCCCTGCCATAAGTGCAGGATCTTCCCCTTCCCCTTCCCATTGCATAGAATCCCAAAGATCCGATTCCTGGCCACTCATTCCCAGACATAATCCCAATAGATGAAATAGCCTTTCCCACGAGACATCTGCATGGTGCCTCTGGTGATGCACTAATCAAGCCCCCCGGGACGGCTCCATCTGCCTGCAAACGCGTCTCTGTGTGACAATACTTCCCAGTTCCTTTTTCCATCTTCTCTCCACTGTCTCCGGAATTGATGAATGAACCATTAATCAGACCGTGACTCAACTCAACACAATGTACAACTGGTATTTATATCTCCAGTCTTGCGCTATTATTTCTCAGAGCCTGAACAAACAGCCTCTTTCAATTCTTGATTCCTGGAAAACCAGTGAATCTCCCTCCACACCATCCCATCACACACTCCCGGGATCAGAGACACAGAGTGAAGCTCCCTCTACACCGCCCCATCACACACTCCCGGGGTCAGACACAGAGTGAATCTCCCTCCACACTGTCCCATCACACACTCCTGGGGTCAGACACAGAGTGAATCTCCCTCTACACCGTCTCATCACACACTCCTGGGGTCAGACACAGAGTGAAGCTCCCTCTACACTGTCCCATCACACCTTCCCAGGGTCAGACACAGAGTGAAGCTCCCTCTACACTGTCCCATCACACACTCCCGGGGTCAGACACAGAGTGAAGCTTCCTCCACACTGTCCCATCACACACTCCCGGGGTCAGACACAGAGTGAATCTCCCTCCACGCTGTCCCATCACACCTTCCCGGGGTCAGACAGAGTGAAGCTCCCTCCACACCGTCCCATCACACACTCACGGAGTCAGACACAGAGTGAAGCTCCCTCCACACCGTCTCATCACACACTCCCGGGGTCAGACACAGAGTGAAGCTCCCTCCACACTGTCCCATCACACACCCCCGGGGTCAGACACAGAGTAAAGCTCCCTCCAACACTGTCCCATCACACACTCCCGGGGTCAGACACAGAGTGAAGCTCCCTCAACACCGTCCCATCACACACTCCCAGGGTCAGACACAGAGTGAAGCTCCTTCTATACAGTCCCATCACACACTCCCAGGGTCAGACACAGAGTGAAGCTCCCTCTACACTGTCCCATCACACCTTCCCAGGGTCAGACACAGAGTGAAGCTCCCTCTACACTGTCCCATCACACACTCCCGGGGTCAGACACAGAGTGAAGCTCCCTCTATACAGTCCCATCACACACTCCCAGGGTCAGACACAGAGTGAAGCTCCCTCCACACCATCCCATCACACACTCCCAGGGTCAGACACAGAGTGAAGCTCCCTCTACACTGTCCCATCACACACTCCTGGGGTCAGACACAGAGTGAAGCTCCCTCTATACCATCCCATCACACACTCCCGGGGTCAGACACAGAGTGAATCTCCCTCCACACTGTCCCATCACACACTCCCGGGGTCAGACACAGAGTGAAGCTCCCTCCACACCATCCTATCACACACTCCCGGGGTCAGACACAGAGTGAAGCTCCCTCCACACCGTCCCATCACACACTCCCGGAATCAGACACAGAGTGAATCTCCCTCTATACAGTCCCATCACACACTCCCAGGGTCAGACACAGAGTGAAGCTCCCTCCACACCCTCCCATCACACACTCCCGGGGTCAGACATAGAGTGAAGCTCCCTCCACACCGTCCTATCACGCACTCCCGGGGTCAGACACAGAGTGAAGCTCCCTCCACACCGTCCCATCACACACTCCCGGAGTCAGACACAGAGTGAATCTCCCTCTATACAGTCCCATCACACACTCCCGGGGTCAGACACAGAGTGAAGCTCCCTCCACACCGTCCCATCACACACTCCCGGAGTCAGACACAGAGTGAAGCTCCCTCTATACAGTCCCATCACACACTCCCAGGGTCAGACACAGAGTGAAGCTCCCTCCACACCATCCCATCACACACTCCCAGGGTCAGACACAGAGTGAAGCTCCCTCCACACCGTCCCATCTCACACTCCGGAGTCAGACACAGAGTGAATCTCCCTCTATACAGTCCCATCACACACTCCCAGGGTCAGACACAGAGTGAAGCTCCCTCCACACCCTCCCATCACACACTCCCGGGGTCAGACATAGAGTGAAGCTCCCTCCACACCGTCCTATCACACACTCCCGGGGTCAGACACAGAGTGAAGCTCCCTCCACACCGTCCCATCACACACTCCCGGGGTCAGACACAGAGTGAAGCTCCCTCCACACCGTCCCATCACACACTCCTGGGGTTAGACACAGAGAGAAGCTCCCTCCACACCGTCCCATCACACACTCCCGGAGTCAGACACAGAGTGAATCTCCCTCTATACAGTCCCATCACACACTCCCGGGGTCAGACACAGAGTGAAGCTCCCTCCACACCGTCCCATCACACACTCCCGGGGTTAGACACAGAGAGAAGCTCCCTTTAGAGTGAGGAATTCAGCTTTTCCCCATGCTGCTGCTGCTGTTCATAGACTCATACAGTTCAGAAAGAGGCCGTTTGGCCCAACTTGTCCATGCTGACCACGCTGTACATTTGCCTGCGTTCAATACGATCACAGTGCCGGGGACTGTACATTTGCCTGTGTTCAATACGATCACAGTGCCGGGGACTGGGATTTAATTCTCGCGGATGTCTATGAGGAGTCTGCATGTTCTCCCCATGACCTTGTAGGTTTCCTCCAGGTGACTTGGTGTCCTCCCACACCCCGAAGACGCTTGGGTTAGTACGCTAATTGGTCACGGGATGTAATTAACAGGCACGGGCTCACTGGGCTGGGAGGGTCTGTAACTGTAATACATCTCCAGTTAAAAATAAAATTAAACTAAATGTTCTCAATTGTTCCGGAATGGAAGGTCCGAGGGCGGGGCGGGGGGGGGGCGGTACCATGGATCTGAAATTAGCGGGACAAGGAGGCAAAGGGAAATTGTCACCAGCGGTTTGCCCAAGGGATCAGTGCACATGATTGTTTTGGATACTGACGTAGGAGGACTGATTGGGATGACAGGGAAATTGGCGGTTTTGGTGATGGTGAGGAGGACAGAATAACACTGATTATGCTGGTGATTCAGGCCAGTCAATAACAAAATATCTGCAGTATATCCAGCAGGTGGTGATGGAGAAATTACACCCAGCAGCCACTCTGTCTGCTATGTCCTGTACCTAGGAAAGTGGTTTCTGAGGGTATGTCCGTGGTCTTCTGCTGCTGTGGCCCATCCCCTTCAAGGATTGATATGCTGTGTGTTCAAAGCTGCTCGTCTGCACACCACTGTTGTAACGTGTGGTTATCTGAGTTACTGTCAGCTTGAACCAGTCTGGCCATTCTCCTCTGACCTCTCTCATTAACAAGGCGTTTTCTCCCACAGAACTGCCGCTCACTGGATTTTTTTTTGTTTTTCACACCATTCTCTGTAGACTGTTGTGCATGAAAATCCCAAGAGATCAGCAGTTTCTGAGATACTCAAGCCACCCCGTCTGGCACCAGCAATCGTTCCACAGTCAAAGTCACTGAGACCACATTTCTTCCCCATTCTGATGTTTGGTCTGAACAACAACTGAGCCTCTTGACCGTGTCTGCGTGCTTTTGTGCGTTGAGATGCTGCCGCGTGATTGGCTGATGAGATACTTGCATTAACGAGCAGACGTACAAGTGTACCTGATAAAGTGGTGGCTGTGTGTTTATGGTATGACATTCAGAGTGAACGGTAGGAGACGAGGCAGTACTGAGGAGCAGAAGGTCCAAGGATCCTCGAAGTAGCCAACACAGACAGATAAGGTGGTGACCCGCAGATGTGGTGTAATTTGTTAACGTTATGGCAGCAATACAATGCAACACATGATAAATTAATATAGAGAGAAAAACCTGAGTTACGTTGTGTATATATGTCTAGTAAATAGTTAAGTTAAAGTAAACAGTGCAAAAAAAACCGGAAATAAACAAAAAGTAGTGAGATGGTGTTTATGGGTTCACTGTCCATTCAGGAATCTGACGACCGAGGGGAAGAAGCTGTTCCTGAATCATTGACTGTGTGTGTCTTCAGGCTCCTGTACCTCCTCCCTGACGGTAGCAATGAGAAGAGGGCATCCTGGCCCAAAACATTCAACTCCACAGATGCTGCCTAACCGGCTGAGTTCCTGCAGCATTCTGTGCTCCTCTGGGGTGTTTTGTCACAAGATCACGAGACCACAAGACAAAGGAGCAGAAGTAGGCCATTCGGCCCATCGGGTCTGCTCTGCCACTCCACCATGAGCTAAACTATTCTTCCATCTAGTTCCAGTTTCTGGCTTTTTCCCCATATCCCTTGATACCCTGACTAATTAGATACCTATCAATCTCCTCCTTAAGCACCCTCAATGATCGGGCCTGCACAGCAGTATGTGGCAATGAATTCCACAAATCCACGACCCTCTGGCGAAAAAAAAATCTCCTCATCTCTGTTTTAAATGGGTACCCTCTAATTCTAAGACAATGGCCTCTTGTCCTGGACTCACCCACCAAGGGAAACAGCCTTTCCACATCTGCTCTGTCCAACCCTTATAATCAATAAATTATTGATTTATTGATTGATTGATTGATTGAGATGCAGCACAGAACAGGCTCTTCCAGCCCTTTGAGCCGTGCTGCCCAGCAATCCCCTGATTTAACCCTAGCCTAGTCACAGGACAATTTACAATGACCAATTCACCTAGCAACTGGGTCTTCGGACTGTGGGAGGAAAGCGGAGCACCCGGAGGAAACCCACGCGGTCACGGGGGAGAACAGGCAGCGGCGGGAATTAAGCCCAGATCATCAGTGCTGTAGAGCGTTGTGCTAACCACTCTGCCTCGAAGGGGAACAGAGGGGGATTGTTTTTCCAGCAGGGGGCTGTGGGTACATGAAGCGAACTGCAGAGTGGGCACGATCGCAACGTTTTAAAGAGGTTTAGAGCAGGGGTTCCCAGCCTGGGGTCTGCCTACCCCTTGGCCCATGGGTGGGACACCCTGGCCTAGAGGGACATTGTCCAACTAGAGGCAAGCAGGATGAGCTGAAGAAAGCAGCTTAGCCAGCAGGGGCAAACCGGGCTTGTGTTCGGAACCACTCTGTGGCTCCAGGAAAGGAGGTCAAAGCTGCACACGACGTCGCAGGTGTGGGCTCTCCAGAGGGCTGGTTTTCATCCTCCTGCGCTATCCAGCGCTAATCAGCGTGCCTCGGTGCCCTGCGGGGGAAGAGAGGAGGAGGGCAGCGAGAGACAGGAGACAGCAATTAAGCCGCCGAGCTCAGACTCAGCCCTGATTTCCACACAGGTGCCTGACGCTGCCGTATGAATAAACATGCGGGCAAGGGGGCTCCATTACCATAATCCGGGTAATTAAAATGATGGGCAGATCAACTCGTTTCTCCCCAGCTGACAAGTGCGCGTTATTTTCAGAGCTCAGTGATCAGACTGCAAATAATCATGTGTGTGTGTGTGTGTGTGTGTGTGTGTGTGTGTGAGTGTGTCTGTGTTTGTGTGAGTGTACACACATCAGTTGTTTAATTGCCTGTGAACATCAGAGACAATAAATTTAATTGTGATTGTTGATGGCTGCACACTGCAAGTGTGTATAACTGCGCAGACAGGTCTCAGGCACTTACATATCGCCAGGGTGCCTAAGACCTTTGCACAGTACTGCAGTAATTTTATGTATTGTACTGTACTGCTGCCACACACAAAAACACATTTCATGACAATATGTGAGAGATGGCCATCGTCACGGCAACCACTGCCTGACTGGACACTGTCGGAGTGGTGATCTTGAAACTTCAGCTCTTCAAGGCTTCACTGAAGAGAGTCTGTAGGTTGAGGGGTTTTTTTTTGCCCCCTTCTTTATATCTGCTCAGCTAGGACAGGTGGGATGACAGGCAGGACGGGTGGGATGACAGGCAGGATGGTGGAATGCTCCCCTTGTGGGATGTGGGAAGGCAGGGAGATCTCCTGTGTTCCTGACAGCTACAACTGTGAGAATTGCATCCTAACAATCCGTGTTAAGGAGCTGGAGCTGGAACTGGATGAAGTCTGGATCATTCGGGAGGCTGAGGGGTGACAGATAGGGGACAGAGAGAGGGGTGGTTACCCTCAAGGTGGGGGACACAGGAGACTGGAAGGGGAAAGGGGTTAAGGAGCCAGTGCAGAGTTACCCCTGTGGCCGTCCCCCTCAACGACAGATACACCATCTTGGTTACTGTCAGGGAGAATGACCCAACAGAGGAAAGTGACAGTGGTCAGCTCTCCAGTACTGAGTCTGCCTCTGTGACCCAGAAGGGAAGGGAGGAGAAGAGGCACACTGTGGTGATGGGGGATTCGTTAGTTAGGGGAACGGACAGGAGGCTGTGCGGGTGAGAACGAGATTCCCGGATGGTATGTTGCCTCCTGGGTGCCAGGGTCTGGGATATCCTGGATCGAGTCCTCAGCATTCTTAAGTGGGAGGGTGAGCAGCCACAAATCATGGTCCCTGTGGGTACTGATGACATGGGCAGGATGAGTGATGAGGTTCTGCATCGGGAGTTCAGGGAGTTAGGTGCTAAGTTAAAGGGCAGGACCTCCAGGGTTGTGATCTCAGGATTTCTACACATGCCACGTACTGGTGAGGCCAGAACTAGGGAGATTATACAGTCGAACACGTGGCTAAGGAGTTGGCGTAGGAGGGAGGGCGTGAGATTTTTGGGTCATTGGGCTCTCTACCAGGGAAGGTGGGACCTGCACAGAAGGGACGGTTGGTTCCTGAATGGGAGAGAGACTAGTATCCTCGCAGGAAGGTTTGTTAATGCTGACTGGTGGGGTTTAAACCAGAATTTCAGGGGGATGGGAACCAGAGTGCCAGAACAATTAGTGGAGAGGTTGTGGAGACAGATGGCGGTAAGACCTCAGGCAAACTCAGGAATCTAAAGGTTGAGCATGGTGTGACTAGTGTCCTGAGCTGTGTATATTTCAATGCAAGAAGTATGAAAGGAGAAGTGGAAGGAATCAGTAGCCTGGAATTACGAAGTTGTAGCCATTAGCGGGAGTTGGTCGCAGGAGGGGCAGGATTGGCAGCTCAATATCTCGGAGTTCCATTGTTTCAGACACGACGGAGTGGGAGGGATTAAAGCAGGAGGGTGGCGTTACTAGCCAGGGAAACTGTCACAGCAGTGCTCAGTGAGAACAGACTGGAGAACTGGTCTAGTGAGGCGTTATGGGTGGAACTGAGAAATAAAAAAGATATTACCACGTTAATGCGGCTGTATTACCGGCCATGCTAATGGGACTCAGAGGAACAAATTTGCAGAAAGAATACAGGCTGTTGCAAGAAACATAAGGTTGTTATAATAGGTGATTTTAGCTTTCCACATATTGATGGGGACTCCCATACTGTAAAAAGACTAGATGAGATAGAGTTTGTAGAATTGTTTCTTTAATCAGTACATAGAACTCCCAATGAAAGAGTGTGCAATACTTGATCTGCTATTGGGGAATGAGGCAGGGCAGGTGACAGAAATTTGTACAGGGGAACACTTTGCATCCAGTCACCACAATGCCACTAGTTTCAAAGTAAATATGCAAAAAGGTAGGTCTGGTCTGTGGGTTGAGATTCAAAATTGCAGAAAGACCAATTTTGATGGTATCAGAAAGGATCTGGCAAGTGTGGATTGGAAAGTATCCTAAGGAACTGAACATTTGTATTGGGATAGGCATAGACTGATTAAGGATAGTCAGCATGGCCTCATATGTGGGAGAGAATATCTAACCAATCTTATAGAGAAGATTTACTCTATCTCATCTAGTTTTTCGAGAAGGTTACCAGGAAAGTGGATGATGGCAAGGCAGTGGATGTTGTCTACGTGGATTTTAGCAAGGCCTTTGACAAGGTCCCACATGGAAGGTTGGTCAAGAAAGTTCAGCCGCTTGGCATTCATCATGGGGAAGTAAATTAGATTAGGGTTTGGATTAGGCTTTGGCTTCGAGGGAGAAGGCAGAGAGTGGTGGTAGATGGTTGCCTCTCTGACTGGAGCCCTGTGACTAGTGGAGTGCCACAGGGATCAGTGTTGGGTCCATTGTTGTTTGTCATCTGTATCAACCATCTGGATGATAATGTGGTAAATTGGATTAGCAAATTTGCAGATGACACCCAAGACTGGGGCTGTAGTAGACAGTGAGGAAGGCTATCATGGCTTGCAGAGGGGTCTGGACCAACTGGAAAAATGGACTGACAAATGGCAGATGGAATTTAATGCAGACAAGTGTGAGGCGTTGCACTTCGGTAGAACCAACCAGGGTCGGTCTTACACAGTGAATGGTTGGGCACTGAGGAGTGTGGTGGAACAAAGGGATCTGGGAGTAAAGATCCATAATTCATTGAAAATGACATCAAAAGTAGATAGGATCGTAAAGAAAGCTTTTGTCACATTGGCCTTCATAAATCAAAATATTGAGTTGGACATTGTGAGGCCTAGTTTAGAGTAGTTTTGGTCACCTACCTACACGGAAGATGTAAATAAGGTTGATAGAGTGCAAAAAAAATTTACAAGGATGTTGCCAGGACTGGAAGGCCTGAGTTATAGGGAAAGATTAAATAGGTTAGGATTTTATTCCTTGGAGCGTAGAAGATTGAGAGGAGACTTGATAAAGCTATACAATATTATGAGGGGTATAGATAGGGTAAATGCAAGCAGGCTTTTTCCACTGAGGTTGGGTGGGACTGCAACCAGAGGTCATGGGTTAAAGGGTGAAAGGTGAAGTGTTTAAGGGGAACATGAGGGGAAATGTCTTCACTCAGAGGGTGTTGAGAGTGTGGGACAAGTGGTGCATGCAAGCTCGATTTCAACATTTCAGAGAAGTTTGGACAGGTACTTGGATAATAGGGATACGGAGGGCTATGGTGCAGGTGCGGGAGAATGGGAGTAGGCATGGACTAGATGGACCAAAGGGCCTGTTCTCTAAGAGTCTGTGATGATAAACCTGATTCTGATCTGGGTCTCTATTGTGGACGGAGAGTGGGAAGGGGGCAGGGAGAGGGGAATCATGGTTGGGAAAAGGGGAAGGGAGAGGGGAGGGAGCAGGAAGCACCAGGGAGACATTCTGTAATGATCAATAAACCAATTGTTTGGAATCAAATGACCTTGCCTGGTGTCTCAGGGCTGGGTGTGTCTGTACCCACCCCTGACACTCCTTCTCTGTCACCTGTCCCACACCCCTCCCACGGTGCCCCACCCTCACCATTCCCAACATCCTTTACTCCTGTCAGATTTACAAACTCGCCCTCTGCTCCACGCTGACAAACGCAGTACTGTGCAAAACTCCTAGGCACACACACATATATATCCACAGTGCCTTAAATTAAATAAGTAATGCAGAAAGAGAGCAAAGGAAAAGAGGAAAAGCAGTGAGGTGGTGTTCATGGGTTCAATGTCCATTCACAAATCTGAGGGCAGAGGGGAAGAAGCTGTTCCTGAATTGTTGAGTGTGTGTCTTCAGCCTCCTGTCGTGGCTATTCCTCGAGGTCGAGGATGATGGTCTTCGTTCTGTTGATCTACTTAGGGGCTCTCAAGTGGCTTATGAGTCCAATCTTGGCTTTGAAAGTTCTTCCACATTCAGGACGGGTGGTTCCAGGTGGCAGATCGGGCTTTGGTTGTTGCTGCCTCTCTTTCTATTTTCTTCTCTTTTCTTCTAATTCTGCACATCTGTTGGCTTCGAAAGTTGCTGTTCCTTCTCGGATGACGGCTTGCCATAGTTTCCTGTCCTTGGCATTGGTTTCCCAATTGTTGATGTCGATGTGACATTTCTTCAGGTTAGCTTTTAAGATGTCTTTGAATCTCTTCTGTTGTCTGCTTCTTTTACATTTGCCTTCTTTAAGCTGGGAGTAGAAGATTTGTTTCAGCAGGTGCCTCCTCCCTGATGGTAGCAGTGAGAAGAGGGCATGTCCTGGGTGACGGGGGTCCTTAATGATGGACGTCGCCTTCCTCAGGCTCCGCACCTTGAAGATGAACCCATGAACACGACCTCATGGCATATGCTGGTGATATTAAACCTGATTCTGATTCAGAATTGGGGTGAGTGAAGTTATCCCCTCTGGTTCAGGAGCCTGATGGTTGAGGGGTAATAACTGTTCCTGAACCTGGTGGTGTGGGACCTGAGGCTCCTGTACCTCCTTCCCGATGGAATCAGTTCAGAGTTGAGGTTATCCTCACTGGTTCAGGACCCTGATGGTTGAGGGTAATAACTGTTCCTGAACCTGGTGGTGTGGGACCTGGGGCTCCTGTACCTCCTTCCCGATGGAATCAGTTCAGAGTTGAGGTTATCTTCACTGGTTCAGGAGCCTGATGGTTGAGGGTAATAACTGTTCCTGAACCTGGTGGTGTGGGACCTGGGGCTCCTGTACCTCCTTCCCGATGGAATCAGTTCAGAGTTGAGGTTATCTTCACTGGTTCAGGAGCCTGGTGGTTGAGGGGTAATAACTGTTCCTGAACCTGGTGGTGTGGGACCTGGGGCTCCTGTACCTCCTTCCCGATGGAATCAGTTCAGAGTTGAGGTTATCTTCACTGGTTCAGGAGCCTGATGGTTGAGGGTAATAACTGTTCCTGAACCTGGTGGTGTGGGACCTGGGGCTCCTGTACCTCCTTCCCGATGGAATCAGTTCAGAGTTGAGGTTATCCTCACTGGTTCAGGAGCCTGATGGTTGAGGGGTAATAACTGTTCCTGAACCTGGTGGTGTGAGTCCTGAGGCTCCTGCACCTCCTTCCCGATGGAATCAGTTCAGAGTTGAGGTTATCTTCACTGGTTCAGGAGCCTGATGGTTGAGGGTAATAACTGTTCCTGAACCTGGTGGTGTGGGACCTGGGGCTCCTGTACCTCCTTCCCGATGGAATCAGTTCAGAGTTGAGGTTATCCTCACTGGTTCAGGAGCCTGATGGTTGAGGGGTAATAACTGTTCCTGAACCTGGTGGTGTGAGTCCTGAGGCTCCTGCACCTCCTTCCCGATGGAATCAGTTCAGAGTTGAGGTTATCCTCACTGGTTCAGGAGCCTGATGGTTGAGGGGTAATAACTGTTCCTGAACCTGGTGGTGTGGGACCTGGGGCTCCTGTACCTCCTTCCCGATGGAATCAGTTCAGAGTTGAGGTTATCTTCACTGGTTCAGGAGCCTGGTGGTTGAGGGGTAATAACTGTTCCTGAACCTGGTGGTGTGGGACCTGGGGCTTGCCAGATGACAGTGGTGGGCAGAGAGCGTGGTCTGGGTGGTGGTGGACCTTGATGATGGATGCTGCTTCTTGCCATTGTTCTTCCTTTCAACCAATCAATTCTTGAACTAACCAGCAAACACCATGGCCATTTAGATTACAATAAAATCCACTTAATGTTTTTTTTTTGTTCTAGTTGTGTACTTTCTTGTTTAAATAAAAGTGCATAATTTATGAACAGAGGAGATTCTGCAGACGCTGGAAATTCGGCATCCACATCACCGAGGACCTCACGTGGTCTGTACACACCAGACAATCGAGAGCACCCTGACCAGCTGCATCACTGCCTGATATGGGAACTGTACTTCCCTCAATCGCAGGACTCTGCAGAGAGTGGTGCGGACAGCCCAGCGCATCTGTAGTTGTGAACCTCCCATGATTCAGGACATTTACAAGGACAGGTGTATAAAAAGGGCCCAAAGGTTCATTGGGGACCCAAGCCATCCCAACCAAATTTATTCCAGCTGCTACCATCCGGGAAGCAGTATCGCAGCATAAAGACCAGGACCAACAGGCTCCAGGACGGCTTCTTCCACCAGGCCATCAGACTGATGAACTCACGCTGATTTGAGTGTACTCTATATTACATTGACTGTTCTTTTTATTATAAATTACTATGATTGCACATTGCACATTTAGATGGAGATGTAACGTAAAGATTTTTACTCCTGGTGTATGTGAAGGATGTAAGAAATAAAGTCAATTCAGTTCAATTCATTGCAGCTGTGTACAATCCATGACGGACTGGCAATTCTGTAATGATCAATACACTAATTGTTCAGAATCAAATGACCTTGCCTGGTGTCTCAGGGCTGAGTGTGTCTGTACCCACCCTCACCCCACCCTGGCACTCTTTCTCTGCCATCTGTCCCTCACCCCTCCCACAGCGCTCCACCCTCACCATCCCCAATGTCCTTTGCTCCCGCCAGATTTGCAAACCTGGCTGCTAAAGGAGGAGGGTTGGGCGCAGGACCAGCAAAGCCAACTCATAAAAACTCACAGCTACAGAAGCTGCAAGGACCTCCCCCGGGGGGAGGAAGGGTCTGCAATTAGAAGACACCAAGAAGATGAGATTGAAAGACTGACCCAAGGCAGGGGACTCTGGTGAGTGGCTGTTGGTGGCCTCGGCCCTAGTAAGGGCGATGGGCCTCGGTTGGACCTGTCCCGAGTTTGCAAATCTGGTGGGAGCAAGGATGTTGGGGATGGTGAGGGTGGAGCACCGTGGGAGGGGTGTGGGACAGGTGGCAGAGAAGGAGTGTCAGGGGTGGGTACAGACACAACCAGCCCTGAGACACCAGGCAAGGTCATTTGACTCCAAACAATTGGTTTATTGATCATTACAGAATGTCTCTCTGGTGCTTCCTGCTCCCTCCCCTCTCCCTTCCCCTTTTCCCAACCATGATTCCCCTCTCCCTGCCCCCTTCCCACTCTCAGTCCACAATAGAGACCCAGATCAGAATCAGGTTTATCATCACTCACATATGTCATGAAATTTGTTTTTTTTTGTGGCTGCAGTACAGTGCGATACATAAAATTACTATAGAACTGTGCAAAAGTCTCAGGCACCCTTGCGAAATATACAGTATATGTGCCTAAGAATTTTGCACGGGACCGTATGTCTTTGGAACATGGGAGGAAACTGGGAAACTGGAGCACCCGGAGTAAACTCACACGATCATGGGGAGAACATACATTACGTGGGCATTGAAGCACTGTTCTCTCTCAGTTGCGCACGTGCGTGGCCATGCAGGAACCGAAATGCCCCCACGCACATAACCTTTGTTGTCACGCAGCCGGAATTGGACGCAGCTAGGAAAAGCTTACTAAGTGTGAAAGATTTTCTTTGTTGTACTGTGCTTCATTACACCCTTCAATTAATCGATAAAATCAAGTATCACAAGTTTCTGCACATGCAAATAAATTTTGCGAGATTTATCCAGCCACAGAATTCTTGCCTTCTTTAATTGTGTCATATATATGTATTTACTGCATCTAGAAATACAGACTGGGGCTTTGTCCATTGCAGTTTTTAATATGTACTTGATACACCAGGCAGAACTATCATCCAGCACTGAAACAGGTCCTTTGACCTGTTGAATCCACATCCACCAATAAATACTACGCATATCCACCAATCCCCTTCTACTCCACCCTCATTTCCTTCAGCCCACTCTTCCCTCTAAGCTGCATGGCCGCACAGTCACTGAAATGCTCACGCGCACATAGCCTTCGTTGCCACGCAGCTAGAAAACGTTTACAGAACGTGAAGGATTTTCTTTTTTGTACTGTATTTCATTTTACCCTGCAATTAATAAACAAAATAAGAAGTATGTGATTTTTTCAATTTTCATTTTAAATATTAATAGTATGTTTGTCTGTTGTCACCAGTACAATCTGTGCTGGGACAATGGCATCAACACGGGTGATGCCAACAGGCTCAATAAACTAATTAGGAAGGGTGGCTCTGTTATAGAAGTCAAACTGGACACATTGGGGGCTGTGGTGGAACAAAGGACCCTACAGAAAATCCTGGCAATTCTGGACAATGTTTCTCACCCTCTGCATGCCGCCTTGGCTGAACAGAGGAGCACTTTTAGTGACAGACTAAGACAACTGTGCTGCTCCAAAGAACGCTGTGTGAGGTCATTCTTACCCTCGGCCATCAGGCTCTGTAATGAGTCAACCTACAGCCGGGGAAGTGATGACCCACCAACCTGTTAGACTGTTTGAGGTAACTTATTTTTATTCTTTCTTACTTCTCTTCTAATATTTGTATATCTGTGCATTTGTGATGCTACTGTGACACCTTTGGCATCAAGAAAGTATCGATCCATCTATATGACAAATAAAAGTATTCAAAGTGCTGTGCAGTTTTCAGTTTGTGTAAATATTTCCAGCTCAGAGCAAAGGCTGGTCCACGTGTCTGTAAAAAAATAGAAGGAACATTGGACGGAATTGTGGCCACACTTACCGGCTGCCCCTACACATACTGTGTTGGTCGCCGGCAGAAACGATGCATTTCAAGGGACGTTTCCATGTAGGTCTGAAAAAACAAAACTACTCTATAAAATTACGCCACGCATAGGTAGGGAAGATAATCAGAGTGTTTTTTTTTCCCTCAGGTAGGGGAGTCTAAAACCAGAGGGCACATGTTTAGGGTATGAAGTGAGAAATGTTAAGATCTGAGGGGTAAGCTTTTCCCAAACAGAGGGTGATGAATATCTGGAATGAGCTTCCCGAGGAGGAGGTAGATACAATCACAGCATCCGAAACGCATTTGGACAGGCACTTCGATAAGAATGGTGCAGAGAGATACAGCAGCTCATCGAGGAGAAGGAAAACTCTGATCTCAAACCTCCACTATCTTGCAGCTACACCCACTCGTGGGGCAGGCTTTAGGAGTAAACCCCAAGGGAAAAATCTGTAGCTGGAGTTCCCAACGTAGTCCTACGTTGAGTTCAATGCCAACTGGCAATTCCTGCAACGCCACTGGTGCCAAACTGTATCGGTCTCTGCCGTTCCTTGGATTCATCGTCTGCCTGGCGAGGGGGAGCCTGATGCATGGGCAACAGCCTGCTCTCCGTATCGTACTGTCCGGGCTTGCGTTTCACGTAGACAGCTAGGACACAGCATCCATGGTTGCCCCTGAACAACAGAGGGCCTCAGAAACAAACAGGCCTAACAACAATCCATAGAAATTTGCTAGTCTCTGACGACATACCAGATCTCCTCAGATTCCCAATGGAATGCCTTCTTCGGTGATTGGATCAAGATGCTGGGCCCAGGACAGATCCTTCAGAGATGTTGCCACCCAGTAATCTGAGACAGTTCACCCTCTCCACCTCCGACCCCTCGTGTCTTCACGAACTTCCCATTCGGAACATGCTGACAGGTTGCATCTCAGTCAGCGGATGGAGGCGCCATGGCACAACATTGGAAAAAGCTGCAGAACTCAGCCAGCCCCGTCATGGGGACGGACACCCCCAGCACCAAAAACAACAGAGGAGGAGACGATGGCGGCGTTATGGCGGTGAATATCTGTAATCTGTCAAGTAGGGGACCGTGCACAATTCTGGTTTGATGGAGACGGATGTCAGAGTACAGAGGAACATCTGGAAAACTTCTGAAATGCCTGCTTTGCTACCGCTACTGCTATGTGGTAACCGGAATCTCCGGAGCGGAAGACCCCAAAATCCTCGGCTTTGCGTGTTTCAGCGGCCGGGGCGAGGTCGAAGGTGCTCGGCAGAGGATGGCGCTCGGGAGGCTGTATCGGAGGGGCTGGTCGGAGGCTCGAAGTTTTCAGACAGATGGACTCAGGGTCGGCTGGGGTCGGCTGCTTCCAAGGCATCGGCAAGTTGACGGTGCCTGGAGGTTTACGGCAGGGAGTTTCTCCCTTTTGCCGCCGCTATCGGGAACTCGGGAACTTTTGAGACTTTATTTACTGTGCCCATGGTTTGCTCTTCATCAAATCGTGGTATTGCTTTGCACTGCTGTAATTATATGTTATAATTATGTGGTTCTGTCAGTGTTAGTCTTTGGTCTGTCCTGTTTTCTGTGATATCACTCTGAAGGAACATTGTATCATAACTAAATGCATGCATGCATTTCTAAATGACAATAAAAGAGGACTGAGTGTTCTCATAATCTAATCTTCAGAAGGCAGCATCGAGAGAGTCACATTGGGGGAGGGTCACACCGTGGGAGGGGTGGTACTGAGGGAGGGTCACACCGTGGGAGGGGTGGTACTGAGGGAGGGTCACACTGTGGGGGGGGTGGTACTGAGGGAGGATCACACCGTGGGAGGGGTGGTACTGAGGGAGGGTCACACCGTGGGAGGGGTGGTACTGAGGGAGGATCACACTGTGGGAGGGGAGGTACTGAGGGAGAGTCACACCGTGGGAGGGGTTGTACTGAGGGAGGGTCACACTGTGGGAGGGGTGGTACTGAGGGAGGGTCACACTGTGGGAGGGGAGGTACTGAGGGAGAGTCACACTGTGGGGGGGGGATACTGAGGGAGGGTCACAGTGTGGGAGGGGTGGTACTGAGGGAGGGTCACACTGTGGGAGGGTGGTACTGAGGGAGGGTCACACTGTGGGGGGGTGGTACTGAGGGAGGATCACACTGTGGGAGGGGTGGTACTGAGGGGGGGGTCACACTGTGGGAAGGGTGGTACTGAGGGAGAGTCACACTGTGGGAGGGGAGGTACTGAGGGAGAGTCACACTGTGGGAGGGGTGGTACTGAGGGAGGGTCACACTGTGGGAGGGGTGGTACTGAGGGAGGATCACACTGTGGGAGGGGAGGTACTGAGGGAGAGTCACACTGTGGGGGGGTGATACTGAGGGAGGGTCACAGTGTGGGAGGGGTGGTACTGAGGGAGGGTCACACTGTGGGAGGGGAGGTACTGAGGGAGAGTCACACTGTGGGGGGGTGATACTGAGGGAGGGTCACAGTGTGGGAGGGGTGGTACTGAGGGAGAGTCACACCGTGGGAGGGGAGGTGCTGAGTGAGGGTCACACTGTGGGAGAGGTGGTACCGAGGGAGGGTCACACTGTGGGAGGGGTGATACTGAGGGAGGGTCACACTGTGGGAGGGGTGGTACTGAGGGAGAGTCACACTGTGGGAGGGGTGGTACTTAGGGAGGGTCACACTGTGGGAGGGGAGGTGCTGAGTGAGGGTCACACTGTGGGAGGGGTGGTACCGAGGGAGGGTCACACTGTGGGAGGGGTGATACTGAGGGAGGGTCACACTGTGGGAGGGGTGGTACTGAGGGAGAGTCATACTGCGGGAGGGGTGGTACTGAGGGAGGGTCAGACTGTGGGAGGGGTGGTACTGAGGGAGAGTCACACTGCGGGAGGGGTGGTACTGAGTGAGGGTCACACTGTGGGAGGGGTGGTACCGAGGGAGGGTCACACTGTGGGAGGGGTGATACTGAGGGAGGGTCACACTGTGGGAGGGGTGGTACTGACGGAGGGTCACACTGCGGGAGGGGTGGTACTGAAGGAGAGTCACACTGTGGGAGGGGTGGTACTGCAGGAGGGTCACAATGTGGGAGGGGTGGTACCAAGGAAGGGTCACACTGTGGGAGGGGTGGTACTGAGGGAGTCACACTGTGGGAGGGGTGGTACCGAGGGAGAGTCACACTGTGGGAGGGGTGGTACTGAGGGAGGGTCACACTGTGGGAGGGGTGGTACTGAGGGAGGGTCACAGTGTGGGAGGGGTGGTACTGAGGGAGAGTCACACCGTGGGAGGGGTGGTACTGAGGGAGGGTCACACTGTGGGAGGGGAGGTGCTGAGTGAGGGTCACACTGTGGGAGGGGTGGTACCGAGGGAGGGTCACACTGTGGGAGGGGTGATACTGAGGGAGGGTCACACTGTGGGAGGGGTGGTACTGAGGGAGGGTCACACTGCGGGAGGGGTGGTACTGAGGGAGGGTCAGACTGTGGGAGGGGTGGTACTGAGGGAGAGTCACGCTGCGGGAGGGGTGGTACTGAGTGAGGGTCACACTGTGGGAGGGGTGGTACTGAGTGAGGGTCACACTGTGGGAGGGGTGGTACCGAGGGAGGGTCACACTGTGGGAGGGGTGATACTGAGGGAGGGTCACACTGTGGGAGGGGTGGTACTGAGGGAGGGTCACACTGTGGGAGGGGTGGTACTGCAGGAGGGTCACAATGTGGGAGGGGTGGTACCAAGGAAGGGTCACACTGTGGGAGGGGTGGTACTGAGGGAGTCACACTGTGGGAGGGGTGGTACCGAGGGAGAGTCACACTGTGGGAGGGGTGGTACTGAGGGAGGGTCACACTGTGGGAGGGGTGGTACTGAGGGAGAGTCACACTTTGGGAGGGGTGGTACTGACAGAGAGTCACACTGTGGGAGGGGTGGTACTGAGTGAGGGTCACACTGTGGGAGGGGTGGTACTGAGGGAGGGTCACAGTGTGGGAGGGGTGATACCGAGGGAGGGTCACACTGCGGGAGGGGTGGTACTGAGGGAGTGTCACACTGTGGGAGGGGTGGTACTGAGGGAGTGTCACACTGCGGGAGGGGTGGTACCGAGGGAGGGTCACACTGTGGGATGGGCTGTACCAATGGAGGGTCACACTGTGGGAGGGGTGGTACCGAGGGAGGGTCACACTGTGGGAGGGGTGGTACTGAGGGAGGGGACACTGGGGGAGGGGCTATGAGGAGGGAGCACTGAATATGTTTGAACTGATAAATTGCCTCTACTTCAATATTAAATACTCTCGCGAAGCAGCATATTGTGGGTTCAGAGACCCGAATACCCAGCTATCTCCAGCAAAAACTCATCCCAAAATATTATTTGCAGCAAACGTTATCCCAGCTAACACGAGAAAGCCCCCCGCCTCAGTACTAGGCCACAAAATATCACACGACCTGGTGGTGTTGCCGTGGAAACGCTGTTCACATAGAGAATGGCAGGGGACCACAGCTGGTTTTCCATTTTCTCTCTGCTGCTTCTCTCTCTGGCTCTTTCTCCACTCTACCTTTTCCCTCATTGATTCTTTCTGTCTTCCGCTTCCTCCGTGTTACTGCACCCCTCTCCCCTTCTCCGTCTGCCTGGTATCCCTCTTATTCCTCTCCCTCCGCCTGTTCCTTTGTTCAATTCACACTGCTGCTCACACTCTTTCTATGCTCTCTCACTTCATCATCATTCTGTGCCGGGTCCCTATGACGTGGGTGGTCATGGGCTTTCCACGAGTGTGATTGCTCTTGGTAAATTTTTCTGCACAAGTGGTTTGTCATTGCCTCCTTCTGGGCAGTGTCTTTACAAGACGGGTGACCCCAGCCATTATCAATACTCGTCAGAGATTGTCTGCCTGGCGTCAGTGGTCACATAACCAGGACTTGTGATCTGCACCGGCTGCTCATACGACCATCCACCACCTGATCCCATGGCCTCACGTCACCCTGATCAGGGGCTAAGCAGGTGCTACACCTTGTCCAAGGGTGACCTGCAGGCCAGCGGAGGGAAGGAGCACCTTACATGTCCTTTAGGGACTTATCTCCATCCTCCAACACTACCCTTCTCTTTCCCTCTCTCCCCACTTTTCAGTCTTCCCTCTATCCTCCATTCTCTCTCCCTCGCCATTCTATCCCATACCCGTCTCCCCTTTCTTTGCCATCCACTCTCTCCCTCCTTCCCCATCTCTCACTCCCTTCCACTCTCTGACTCTCTCCTTCCCTCCCCTCCTTCGGTAAAGCACTGTAATCAAAGACCTCACCCACCCTGCCTGAACACAGCTCCTTCCCCAGGGCTGCTGTGCAGCTGGATAATGCTACACTCCGGCTTGCTAATGGCCTTTGAGTGCTACGGACTATCACTTCACTTGTTGCATGTAAATATGGGATTTTTGTTAATCAAGCTGTACCGCATGCATTGTAAATGTCTGTTTTGCGCGGACTGGAGCAGCACCACAATCTCGATGTCTTGAGCAGTGATAATTACGTTCTATTCTACTCTGGACCGCTCCCTTCTCCACTCTCCCATCGGGCAGAAGTTACAAAAGCCTGAAAGCTCGCCCCACCAGGGTCAAGGACAGCCTCTCAAACCCTCAGACTCTCGAACAGTCCCCTAGTCAGATAAGTTGGACTCTTCACCACACAATCTCGTCTTGCACCTTACTGGCTAGCTGCACTGCACTTTCTGCGTCACTGAACACTCATAGTGTACATTCTGTACTGCTTTTCGCTTGTACTGATGTGGTGAGATGGACAGCTCGCAAATTAAAATTTCTCATCCTACCTCCGTACGTGTGGCCACAATAATCCACTTTACCAATGGGCCATTCAGCCCCTCAAACCTGTCCCACTATTCAACAAGATCATGACTGTAACCGCACCTGAACTCCCCATTTCCTCCTGCAATCTGACAGGGCACCTTCCAGCTCTCTCCTATAAAAAAAATCAGAATGGCACAGGGCTCGAGCCACTGTCTCTCAGCTCCAGAGACCGAGGCTTGATCCTGACCTCTGGCAGGTTGTGTGTGTGTGTTTCTGTGTGACCCTGTTTCTATATCTAGACACTAAGACTATTTAAGGGCCCTGAATCCACTACCCTCGGAGGAAGACAGTCCTAAATATTCACAGCCCTTGGAGGGAAAAACAATTTCCTTCATCTCTGCTTCAAATGGACAATCCCCTTACTATTAAACCGTGACAACTGATTTGGGTACGGCCCACAAGAAGAGGCATCCTCTCCTCACCCACCCTGTCATGCGCCCTCAGGGTCTTATGTGTTTCAATCAAATCTGCCCTGAACTTCAAAGAGTGGCGTTATTCATCGCGCGCACTTTGAAGCAGAGTGGAAAACGCCGTTTCGTGTCCGTCCTGGGACTGTGCGGTGAGTGCCCTGCAAGTGTCACCACGTCTCAGCCACCAACAAAACACGCCCTCAACTCACCGACCCCTGACCTGTAACCTCTGGACTGTGGGAGGAAACGGGAGTGACACGGTCATGGGCAGAGCGGTGTGGACGCGTGTGTGAGTATCATATCAACCTTTGTATGTTCACACGTATGCCTGCATCTTCACCCGTGAGCGTGCAGGTATGTACAGGAGTGTGTTCGGGTATGTACTTGTGTAGAAAAGAGTGCATGCGAGTAGGCTGTCTGTGTTATGTCTAAATATTCACGCACATATGTGCGTGCTTTAACGTGTTGTGTGTTCAGAGACACTCGTCTGCACACCACTGTTGTAACGTGTGGTTATTTGAGTTACTGTCAGCTTGAACCAGTCTGGCCATTCTCCTCTGACCTCTCTCATTAACAAGGTGTTTTCTCCCACAGCTCACTGGCTATTTTCTGTTAGTTTTTCACACCATTCTCTGTAAACTCTAGACACTGTTGTGTGTGAAGATCCCAGGAGATCAGCAGTTTCTGAGATACTCAAACCACCCCGTCTGGCACCAACAATCATTCCACGATCGAAGTCACTTAGGTCACATTTCTTCCCCATTCTGATGTTTTGACTGAACAACTGAACCTCTTGACCGTGTCTGCATGCTTTTATACATTGAGTGGCTGCCACATGATTGGCTGATCAGATATTTGCATTAACGAGCAGGTGTACAGGTGTACCTAACAATGTGTGTGTGTGCGTGTGTGTGTGTGTGTGTGTGTGTGTGTGTGTGTATGTGGGTATGTGTGTGTGTGTGTGTGTGTGTGTGTGTGTGTGTATGTGGGTATGTGTGTGTGTATGTGGGTATGTGTGTGTGTGTGTGTGTGTGTGTGTGTGTGTGCGTGTGTGTGTGGGTATGTGTGTGTGTGTGTGTATGTGGGTATGTGTGTGTGTGTGTGTGTGTGCGTGTGTGTGTGTGTGTGTATGTGTGTGTGTGTGTGTGTGTGTGTGGGTATGTGTGTGTGTGTGTGTATGTGGGTATGTGTGTGTGTGTGTGTGTGTGCGTGTGTGTGTGTGTGTGTGTGTGTGTGTGCGTGTCTGTGGGTATGTGTGTGTGCGTGTGTGTGTGTGTGTGTGTGTGAGTGTGCGTGTATGTGGGTATGTGTGTGTGCGTGTGTGTGTGTGTGTGTGTGTGTGTGTGCGCGGGTATGTGTGTGTGTGCGTGTGTGTGTGTGTGTGTGTCTGTGCGCGCACGCGTGTGTGTATGTGTCTCTGTGTGTGTATGTGTGATGAATTGATGGCTGTAATGAGATAGTACGACAAAGAAAATCTTTCACCTTTCGATTCCAGGTGCATGACAACGAAGGCTATGTGCGTAGGTGCCTTTCAGCTACTGTGTGGCCGTGTACCCGCACAGCTGAGGGGGAACAGTGGTCTGTATGTATTGTAATCACTATAAGATATAGGAGCAGAGCTAGGCCATTCGGCCCATTGAGTCTGCTCTCCCTCTTCATGTCTGATGCATTTTCCCTCTCAGCAAAAAATCTCCTGTCTTCTCCTCATATCCCTTCATGCCATGACTAATCAATAATCCATCAATCTTCTCCCTCCACAGCTGCCTCTGGCAAAAAAATTCCACAGGTTCATTACTCTCCGGATAAAGAAAATTCCTCCTCATCTCCATTCTAAGTGGATTTCCCTCAATTCTGAGGTTGTGCCCTCTGGTCCTAGACTCCCCCACTATAGGAAACACCCTCTCCACATCCATTCTATCTGTGCCCTCTAGTCCTCGACTCCCCCACTACAGGAAATATCCTCTCCACATCCACTCTATCTGTGCCCTCTGGTCCTCGACTCCCCCACTATAGGAAACATCCTCTCCACATCCACTCTATCTGTGTCCTCTGGCCCTAGACTCCCCCACTATAGGAAACATCCTCTCCACATCCACTCTATCTGTGTCCTTTGGTCCTAGACTCCCCCACTACAAGAAACATCCTCTCCACATCCACTCTATCAAGGCCTTTCAACATTTGGTAGATTTCAATGAAATCCCCCCTTCCCACCCCCACCACCACCTCATTTTTCTGAATTCTAGTGAATACAAGCCTAGAGCCATCAAACGCTTGTCATGTGACAATCCTTTCAAACCTGGAATCATTTTTGTGAGCCTCCTTTGAACCCTTTCCAATGTCAACACATCTTTTCTAAGAGGCTCCAAACTGCTCACAATGCAGTACTCCAAGCGAGGTCTCACTGATGCTTTATAAATTCTCAAGACTACCTCCTTGCATTTATATTCTAATCCTCTCAAGATTAAAGCAAAAGTTGCATTTGCTATTCTCACCACAGGCTCAACCTGCAAATTAACCTTTCAGGAATCCTGTGCAAGGACTCCCTGACCTTCTCTCCATTTGGAAAACAGTCCACACTTTTATACCTCCCACCTCTGAACCTTTGCTACCCATGATCCACTGAATGCCTTCTCACCAAAAAAATGGTGCAAGTCAACGGGTCAGTTAACATCTAGGGTTAAAAATGGACAACTGAAGTTTGCGGTTGTAACTTTCCATCAGTCCACATGAAGGATCTCGACCTAAAACGTCAACTGATTATCCCCTCCATGGATGCTGCCCAACCTGCTGAGTTCCTCCAGCATTTTGTGTGTTTGCAGTCTCTGCAGAATCTTGTGTCTCCAAATATCTTTTGAATAGTTCAATCGTACCTGCCTCCATCATTTTCCGTCAGCTCGTTCCCTGTACCCACCACCTTCTATTGCCCCCTCTCACCTTAAACCTGTGCCCTCTGCTGGAAATGGGTGGCGGAATGGAGATGTGTTTCTCCCAAAGGAGGTGTAAGGCTCTCCTTCCCCCCACTAGCCTGCGGGTCACCCTGTCCTGCTCTGCTTATACAGTAACTTGAGCCCTCCAATCCCGGCAACATCTTCGTGAAGTTTTTCTCCAACCTCGTCACATCCTCGCTTTAGCTGGGCGACCAGAACTTGAGAGAGACTCAACACCGGACACAAGTATGTTCTCGACAGCATCCCCCGCAGCTGCAACGTGACATCCCCACTCTGACCCACGAAGGCACTGTCTTCGTCACCTGTGTCGCCATTTCCATGGACTATGTTCCTGCATCCCCAGGCCTCACTGTTCTACAACACCTCCCAGGGCCCTGCCATTTTCTGCCCTGCCTTCACTTTCCAAAATGCATCACTTGGCACTTGGCTGAGTTAAATCCCATCTGCCATTCCTTGGCCCAGTTTCCCAGCTGTTTCTGTAAGGTTAGACAACCTTCTTCACTGTGCACCCTGCCATTAATGTTAGCGTAATCCGCAAACATGCACAGGACCAAAAGGAGCTGCAGAAGGTTGTAAATCTAGTCAGCTCCAGCTTGGGCACTAGCCCACAAAGTACCCAGGACATCTTCAGGGAGCGATGTCTCAGAAAGGCAGCATCCATTATTAAGGACCTCCAGCACCCAGGACATGTCCTTTTCTCATTGCTACCATCAGGTAGGAGATACAGAAGCCTGAAGACACACACTCAGCGATTCAGGAACAGCTTCTTCCCCTCTGCCATCCGATTCCTAAATGGACATTGAATCTTTGGACACTATCTCACTTTTTTAATGTACAGTATTTCTGTTTTTTGCACGATTCTTAATCTATTCAATATACATATACAGTAAACACGAGGAAATCTGCAGGTGCTGGAAATTCAAGCAACACACACAAAAAATGCTGGTGAATGCAGCAGGCCAGGCAGCAGCTATCAGTCCTGACGAAGGGTCTCGGCCCGAGACGTTGACTGTATCTCTTCCTATAGATGCTGCCTGGCCTACTGTGTTCACCAGCATTTTGTGTGTGTATACGTATACAGTAATTGATTTACTTATTTATTATTATTATTTTCTTCTTCTATATTATGTATTGCAGTGAACTGCTGCTGCTAAGTTAACAGTTTTCACGTCACATGCCGGTGATAATAAACCTGCTTCTGATTCTGTTTCTGAATCTGTCACCTATACACTCATCAAAATTGTTTATAAGTAACACTCAGTGGCCACACCTGTTTGTTAATGCAAATATCTAATCAGCCAATCACGTGGCAGCAACCCAATGCATAAAAGCATGCAGACACGGTCAAGAGGTTCAGTTGTTGTTCAGACCGAACATCAGAACGGGGAAGAAATGTGATCTAAGTGACTTTGACGGTGGAATGATTGTTGGTGCCAGACGGGGTGGTTTGAGTATCTCAGAAACTGCTGATCTCCTGGGATTTTCTCACACAACGGTCTGTAGAGTTTACAGAGAATGGTGTGAAAAACAAAAAACATCCAGTGAGCTGTGGGTGAAAATGCCTTGTTAATGAGAGAGGTCAGAGGAGAATGGTCAGACTGGTTCAAGCTGACAGTAACTCAAATAACCACACGTTACAACAGTGGTGTGCAGAAGGACATCTCTAAGTATTCAGCACATTGAACCTTGAAGTGGACGGGCTACGACAGCAGACCATAAACATAC